>NC_089735.1:16873162-17173162 GCF_035083965.1 Branchiostoma lanceolatum
CGGAGTAAATATCGACAAAGCCTGTTTTGTTTTTCGGATGACATATTAATATTTATCTCCTGTAAAAAGCTCTTTTGTTGATTGAATCAGCAATATTTGACGTGGTTTATGTTTTCCGTCACAGTGTATGACACATGCAAAAATCTTGTTGGTATAACTATACAAGTATGAGTTTGTTTGTATAGGCATTTATCAACATGTTCGTTTGTTCTGGATGTGTTATAGAAGCTGGTCTATATCCCCCTGAAAACGAAGAAACGGTGCCTTACGAAGGACTCGCTCTCACCTCTGAAGGGAACTCTGACATCTGCAGCGATCCTGACGGTCTACTGACGCCCTCTTGCGGCAGTGAAGACAACTACGAATTGCCGACTTGCTCAACTGACGTGTGATCCATGTTCGTCAAAGAGCTTATTGTAGTATGGTTGATTGTTTGATTTACGTTAAATGACTATTAGGTCATAAAGCTCACTGATATAAGACTTTTCCCCAACCGTATATAAATCAGCATTGAAAATGATATTAAACTTCAGAATAGAATAATGCAAAGTAGGCGTCGGGAAGAGGCTTGGTGTTGTACATTCACAATATCAATGAAGTAAATTGGCTGTGGATCAAAATATGTTGGAGTAAAAATAGGTAATAATTGTCTGATTGTCTCACGAAATTTTAATGAGTTGCACTTGTAAGTTGATATTCTAATCGGAAAGCGTACATGATTATTCAATGGACTGATATGTCAACTATGGCAATCTGTGACAATGTTAGTTTCTATTACGTAAATCGTTCTATTCGCGTTGTTGTCACCATTTCCAAACTATTGAATTTTTACGAATAACATGTTTTTTTTTCTAGTCTTATACAACACCCAGTAGCTCTTTAGAGTGAGATAGGATCGTGGCATCATTTTTCATTCCGTCCTGAAAATTGCGTCATCGATTTTGATTTTCAACTCCTTTATTCCTCCCGGAAAGCATTCTATGCAGTACACCATTCTGCTTTTATAAGCCGAAAAGCATGGACATAAAAGGCATATACACAAAGAAACCATGTGTTTGTGAGTCGTCCAGAGAACGTCAGCTTCGTTGTGCAGGTAGTGTTTCTGTTTGTTGAACCAGAGCAAAACAGCATAAGTATTACATAAGCAAGAATCAAGAAGGCGATACTCATCATGTAAAAGATGTTTGTAAAAACGTTATTACATAGTAAATATAGTTTTATGTATACTGGATCTGTGTGGAATGTCTATTTTACTGGGGGGTCGTCCTTTCCCAATACAATTAGATATGGGGAACGTTGTTTATCAGTTGTATCCTGAATAAATACACATGCACCGTTAAACATCACTTGCGACATCAATGACGTGAGCCCAGGACAACGGAACTGCAGCGTCCCTCGAAAGGTCCAGCTGAAAGTCCTGGATTTCCATGTCGTTCGCCGTCATTACTCACATATAACGCGAAATGGTGCAACTTTGACTTCCGGGTTTTTGGCGACGCCTCAGGGGCGGAGCCGTTTGTATAGTGCTGGGATTAAATTTGAAAGAATTCTAAATATTCCACGCACGCATTCCCCAGGGAATTGGTTTTTGACATTACCTTGCGGGAACGGCGTTTGCAGTTAACAGGGATGAACTGAAATCTAATGCGTCGGGCACAGAAAAGGCGGTAGTTTCTACACGCTATTACAGCATTTTGCCGATGTTTTGATAAGCTTTTACTTCTACAATATAGAATTATGGTTTGGCAGGGTATGTTGAAATATGTCACAGCTTTTCATACATATTTTTGTTTTGACTTGTTACAATAAAGGATTTTATGTTTCGACATTCATCTGATACAAGTTCTTTCAGATGCTCTCAGAAGACTATAGCTAACATATAAAAGGATAAAGGAAGGACACAGAGACAAGGTCTCTCGAACATTGGGCATGTTGTGTACGAGAGTTTTTATCTATTGTGCTTCATTTGTTTTTGTTATTTGCGTTTTCTTGCTATTTCATTGTGTGTATTTTTTATTTTTTTCATTTTGCTTTCGCAATGATCCCAGTGCCAGACATGGTCCTGCATTTAATTTTTCTCCTTGGTGAATGCTATCGTCGCACACTCCAATTCTTCTATGATGATTCCGTATGCAGTCTGAAGGTAGCCATGACGAAGTTCACCTGCGAGCACAAAGAGAGAAAAGGGCATGAACAAATCAATGCCATTATGATCGTTCTCATTTATATGTACACATTTTGTAATCTCCGTTACCGTAAGAAGTAAGACGTTCCTGACATTAAGATATGACACATATAAGGTACAAAACTGCCGTTTTAAAAAGCTAGAAAAGTTTTAAGTCGTCAGAAAAACTACAGTTTGACATCTTATATGATAATATGTGGCATATCCTAATGCCAGGAGCGTCTCATCTCAATCGGTAACGGAGATCTCAAAACGTGTACATTTAAATGAGAACAAATTAACCTGACTGTCACAATATGGTCTGTGCAGCTATGTTCTTCCCCCGTATGAACACGATTCAGGAATCTGTTAAATTCACATCCATGTTTATGTAACATATATACAACGCGTTTGAGCCGATGATTTTCACAGAATGCAAGAGAGCGCAGGAGAGCGCAGATGATTTTCACAGAATGCAAGAGAGCGCAAATCGTATAGAAAGGTTTAAAGTTATATGTTTGTCATTTATTAAGGAAAGACCTTAAAAGGACACAACATAATAGAACTGCATATTGCTCAGATTAGCAAAGACGATAGAAACACTAATGGCTTACCGCTTTAAGACATCGATTTTCACGTTGTCCTATAGGCGACGGGCAGGGGATAGAAGAAGACAGTAGAACAGAGTGTGTCCCTGGATACAGTGGTCCTGGGTCATCGCTGCACGTGTGAGGTTTACTGAAAATGCAAGAAAAATATACACCCGGGACCAGGGTCCCCTGAGCCGTTACTGCCTATGCAGGGCCAGAATTTAGGGCCTGACCTGAAGAAGGGAAAACAGTCCGTTACTGGAATATCCAATCTCGACCGATGAGTCCTGTCGAACAGGAGCGAGGTAGGTACGACCGGAAAATCCCGGCGGAGCATGACGTCATGTAGATAAAACGTTAACCATAATTTTGATTTCCTCTTACACAGTGAAAAATATAACAGATGCAGTAACTCGTACATCAGGAACTGAGCCAGAGAAACATGAGCGAGTCACTCGAGAAAAACTACTACATGGGCACCGTTACAAAAGAAGACTTACAACAAGTACAAATTGACAACGACTATAGCCCACTAACCTAATACACAGTAACATCAATGCAACGCCCCTGCAGACATATGAATGAAGAGCTAACTGACCTAATCAACAATTGCCAAACAATGGGTACAAAGAAAACAAAACATATGGTACTGTACTAATGAATACTGATTAAAAAAAACAGATCATTACATGTATTATCATCTTGCGCATCATGTCGTCGAACAAGAAGAAACTCTGTCGACATTAGCATCACTCAAGTTATCTACTTACCAAAAATCATGACCATCCGTCAAGCCCTTCTTGAGTTATTCCCTTTCAAAGTCTGAAGGAAAACCTGCTCCTGCAGTTCCAAAAAAGCTGCTAGGTGGCCAAAACCTATACCACTTACTCTCTGTCCAAAGAGCTATCTACCACTCAAAAATCAGTTCCATAGCTTGTCCAGAACACGAGATATCAAAACAGGAAGTTCCGCTGCAGTACCGTATCAAGCCGGTAGGGGACCCACAATCTAATCATTTCCAACACTGGCTTGCAATTTAGTTTGAAACATTGGCTAGCAGTTATATGTACTGTTCTACAGGGCCCTATTCTATGCTGGTTACAACAACAAGAAGACGCAAAAAATCCCGAGTCGTATTTCTAGCTAGACACACAACTACCTAGGCTAATGTTGGGAAGACATTGGAACTTCATATCCATTTAGACACTCTAACACAACGTTGATAGGGTCGATTTGAAAGTTTGAAAATTTGAACAAGGTTGACTTCCCCCAAACTGAAAGTTGTAGATAGCATTGTCTTGATTATCCAAGGAATCTTATCTGATTGAAACTTCCTTGGATTATGTGACTTTTTGATCGATATCTGGGCCATTCTGCATGGTTTGATACTGTTCATAGAAAAACCAGTACAGAAAAAAGTTTGAATTCTCTGACAGTTATCATGGTAATCTGTCCCTGCTATTGTCCCAGGCTGGCAGACATCTAATCCTTTTATGAATTTATGTGGTTTTTGGGGATTAATCCAGCCCTCAACCTGCTGGGCAGCTCACACTCCCTTTACGACTTCCCCTGGGCAAGGTTTTGGTTCCTTTAAGCTCATAATTTGTTAAGCTCATACTTTGGACATGTTATGTTTTAAGACAATCAACTGGTATGATTTATAATTGCTAAAAAACACTCCTAATACGTCAGTCATAAAGGTTAAAATCATTTGGGGAAGGTATGAGGTCGTGGAACTCTAGTTATTGATATTATGCTACATTGTACATTGATCAACATGTGGAAAGTGATGATGCACCGTATTTCGTTATTGGAATTGACAAGTAACAAATGACTTCAATTATAGCTCCTAGTTCTCTGAGTACTGTCGGTCAGCAACACATTTGAAATACCCACCTGTTGTGTTACTTCTGGCCTTTGTTATGTCAAATGAAATTATATATCAGCTACGTCATGCATTACCAATCACTTGAGACTTCCGCTGTTGGCACTATATCACTGACATAAGCTCATTATTATCAATAACATACGTGATTCTAAATCTTTGTTTACATACTTTGCACTCAATGGCCTACCCAATGCATCAATCATTTGAGACCTCTACAGCTGGCTATATATCACTGGCATATGCTCATTACTATAAATGACCCACGTGGTGCTAAATGATTGTTTACATACGTACTTTGTGCTCAATGGCAACTATCATACATCGCGTATCATTACATAAAGGTTTGTTTTTACAATAACTATATCTAACGTTATAGCTAGCATAAGTCACCATGTCTCAAAATTTGGTACGAAAATATTTCATTGCAAATAAAATATAAGTGGTTCATGTATAGATTACTTATCCATAGATAAACCGACCCTTATAGATATTTGAATTGTAAAGACAGGTCCCCATTTGCTGTCAACTGAAAATCAAAATTTATTCAGGAAGAGGTATACATAAATACTTGAAGAACACAGAGACCCCCACTTGACTCTATTCATTTCCGACTTCATAACGACATCCAGTTGAAAAGTTCACCTTCGTGAAGACCTCTACAGGCCATATGACAACTTTTATCCCCAGCGTTGTAATGAAGTAGTGAATGACAGAGCCGCATTTTTGCACCTTGGAAAGACAAACTAACCTCCTCAACCGACACAATCCACACCTTTCTTCCATACTTATCGTCGGCGGAGTGTTTTTTAAACACCACCCTTGTTGTCTCTTTCAAGGAACACGTACATGCGGAGGAAAACACTGCGTGTCAGGACTGTATACCACTAGTACACGGCGTGTTAATTATGAGACACACTCTCTTTTCTTCCTCCCCAACACAAGACAATTCTGCCAGCCTATAATGACTTGTTGTTTTGCGTTAGCCTGGCACATTTCAAATCTATAATGGCCGCCTCACAGATGATTAATTTGACGGCGTATCTGAATAGATGAAATTTAAAAAAAGTATGATCACTAATGTAACTTCACTTGAACAATATCACATGTACTTAACTGATACCAACGCAAAGAAAGGGTTCATGGCATTATCAACAGTATCAACAATGCAGACCGCTTTTAGTGTTCATGGCGATAACGACCCTTTCATTGCGTTGGACTCAGTATAGTATATTGCTAGTAGTCAAAAAGAGTTGCCAAAGTAAATCATGCTTTTGGCTTTTGATCTTGAGATACGCCTCAAGAAAAATTCGTTATATGTGAATGACAAAAAAACACCTTGTGAGTCTTTGGTTAATGGTTATGCTGAACACTCTCTCCTATCGTAATGAGTACATCCCGCGACAGTCTCTCATTGTGAAGAAAATTTGAAGCGTTGATAAGAGCCGTATTTTCGTTTGCGCACACGCCGACACACCGACCACAAAACAAACAAACCAGTCCGGACGAAGGTTGACTAACCTTTGTGCAGGGTAAAGATTGCCTTTCTTACAATCACATGTTCACGTGAACACTGCATGTATTAGGACTGAGGCACGGGCACAGGTGGCTTAGAAACCTGCAAGAATTGGTATTGGTATAAAAATCTAAAAATCAGTACCACAAAAGTGTTCTCTCTGGCTGTTTTGTTGATTTATTGCCATACATTAAAGCATCATCGCCAAGGCTACAGCTCAGCGAAAGAAGAGGGCGTTTCGTTGCTACATGGGACAAACTTCAGAATGCAGCAATATCCCAAATGCAGACAGTACAAAGACTGCCAAAGTCTGTCTCAAGCTTTGAACTTAGAAGTCACATAAGTGCACATTCATAACGTGACGAATCATCGATAACCGATTGACTACTAATGACATAGATATATGATTACCATTATTAAAATTGCTCTAAAAGCACGAAGCATAAAGGCAATGAAAACATGTAGCGGGGTTACCAGGCCCTCGGGGACTGGGGGATGGGTGAGTGAGTGAGTGGTTACCAGGCAGTACCCGGTACGTGCCCACCCAGACCCAGCATGTACCTGGTACTGCCTGTCACAAACCCTTGCCCTTTACATAATAAACGCGAGAAAAATCAATAATTTTTACGTAAACGATCAATATTGACTTCAACAAATGTTACTCTTTCTTAGCTATTTCACATTTCTCATGTTTTGAAGCGTAGTGGGGACTCATACTATGTCGATGAAAGCTAAAATACCTTTTATGTAACTTTTTCAATGATATGTCTCAGGTCGAAAACACGGCGTAAAACACCTGTAAATATTTAATTCTATCTCGTAACACAAACGCAGAGCTCGTCCCCGCCCACAATCGAACTTTGATATGGCAAAGGTGAGCTCCCGGACCGTATCTTACAAAAAGGCACAAACACTGGAGTCATGGTGGGAAGAAGACGGCCCGAAATGTTCCTGCTCGGACCGTGTCTGCTACTGTGTCTTCTGAACTCCGGTAAGTACATGGCACTGCTTATCACAACTGTGCTTGATAATACATTATGGACTAGTTGACCCCAGTATTGCGTTTTTGCTACATGCTACATGCAATAGTAAACACAGAAACAGACTTGTTCTGTTGATATAATTGTACGGCGAGAGCTTTGATAGAAAGTCTCTGTAAAGCTTCAGAGTTGATCTTTGTAAGTTCAGCTAGATTTTCACAACTTTAACTTCATCCTGACATAAGTTTATGTAAAGATTAAGAGGTATTTGGTTGGATCAAACTACCAATAGTAATGAAAAAAGATTTGAAGCACACCTTTTTTCAAGGCCACGTTGCCGCTCATTATAAGAAACACTGGATACACCTTTTGGACACCTATACTGTCACTTTGCTCCTTGCGGATAACGTTACAGCTTAGACTTCTAGAATCATCTGAAATTCGTCGTTTCACAAATATCATAAATATTCTCGTGACAAAAATGATTTGGTAGTCATGTACCAGCGGCTAACTAGGTGCCACTACATGCTACATTGCAGTGACCGCCAGAATGAATGTTTGCCACATGACGGATGAGGTACTAGACCAATGCCGTCGCCCTGATCTATCCCACTGCTCCGCCAACACAGATCAAATTTCGAAATGCAAAAGAGAAAAGTACAGCTATAAAACGTCTCCCTCCTCAGTATCAGAAAGTACTGATATGATTTACACACAAGTGTACGCGACCTGAGACCGACTAGAAACTCTCTCTGGATGGATTGTTATGATAATTGGTATGTGGGTAGGTTTATTATGTATCGCCCATTTGTAATGTTTTTTTTTCTCCTATCAAATCTTCAAATCGATTCATCTCAGTCGTCCCTGGGCCAAATAAGCTGAAATTTGGTATGCAGGTAGAGTGAGTGCACACCACCTTTTTTTTCTTCATTTTTTCGATAAATGCCTTTAAAGGCACCCAGAGCATTTTATGAGGCTTGAAAACTGCAAATATTTTAGTTGCTGTAATCTTTATGAAATTGACATTTAATGCCACTGTTTACCACATTTGCGTGCGGATTTCTTATCAAAAGCGCTCAAAAGCGGCACAAAAATAAGCTACATGGTGATCTTTTAGTTTCACGCGCCTAGTGTAAATAGACCGATACCATAGCCCCGCCCACCTCCGTCAAAACGTAGAAATGCAAAATTAAAACATAAAAATGCAAATATTTGACGGACATGCAGTCGCTCTCTCATTGGTCGAACCGCTGATTGTGATGGACCGTCAGGATCAGTCTATTAGGGCTTGGATTTTCTATCAGTTTTCACCAGACAACGACATCGTGTCTTTGCTCCTTTGATGTCGATATGTAAGGGTATAGTGTTATTGAAACTTACTATGTGTAGGAATGACTAGAAATTGGACTTTATTTGCTCAAGTTTCAAGCCTCATAAAATGCTCTGGATGCCTTTAAAACGATTATATTGAGGTTTTTCAGACCAAAAACGTACATTTTGGCCTCCTGTGCTCTGGAAATACATCCAAATGACCTGAAACTTTCGGTATACACCACTTCAAAAAACGATTTTGGAGGGTATTTTGGGGAGAAGATCGGCTATTTTTCTCCTATGACCATATATGGTGTTGCCATATATGGTCACATCTTTATTCATATGGCCTAAAGGTCAGTGCGCGTAATTATTGAGCGGGGGAGGGAGATGGGAAAATATTCTGTATTTGCTATCGCAAATGTTGCCTTTCTAGTGTTAAATTTTGTGTCCTAATGAAGTTATGTGCAATTGAGAAGGTTCAAAATCTACGTCTTTTCTGGTGGTGTTTTTCGACATAAATCTACTGCTCTATATTCCTCTCTGTGTGTACATACAATCATAACGTTACATATATATAGCAATAACTTTTTTTTTCGCTTACACCAAGAGTACGCTCATATCCCTATAATTGGTTGTGTATCCTTTCTTTAGCAACGTTTTTTTCATGGTGGTATGTGTCAGTGTTACAGTACAGGTCGCGAAATACGCACCGGAAATTTGCGGTACGTTTAGCAGAAATTTGTGAACCCTGTCAAAACCTGAGTTGGTTCGAAGAACTGTTCGCTGCGTAATGAATAATTGTCTGGACTTTCGGATTGCGGAAATTCTTCCGCAAGAGAAATCCAGATCTTCAGCAAGATTTCTCTTGTTTATATTCTGAAATTTGCATGACACGTGTTGGTCCATACATAGCTGGAAGAGTCCATTCTTGTATGGGGGGACAATTTTAAGAATTCAATTTTGGGCTTGGTTGATTATCAAAAAGGTCCAGTTTTGTTTGGTGGAGGTGTTTTTTGATGGTCCAGTATGAATATGGGTGCCTAGAAGAGCCCATCCATGCATAGGGTTTCAAATTGGGAGAGATCCATTTCTTCAATTCTATTATTTATTCAAATACCAACATCGCAGACATATAACAAACGTAAGCCTCGATACCACAGTCGCTTTTTGTATGGGAAGGGAAATGGGCGATACATGTTGCATTTGCTCCTGCAAATGTTGCCTTTCTAGTGGCACTTATCTTAGTAATGCAGCAGAACGTCATTTTTTTCAATCTTTTGTCCTGGACATGCTACGGTCTTGATTTTTTCGTTGGCAGATAGCTTTTGCTGTCAGGACAAAGTTTTGTAGATTTAGGCTCCTAGTAGCTTGTTATGGAATTGCAGCGGCGTTTTTGCGAAAATTTTCAAAGAGGGTAACTGAAGAAAGGTGGATTTTTGTGATTTGGGGTAAGTCGGTATTTTAGACAGAATTATATACAATCAAATGCAAATTTTGCAAAATAGGACTAAATAAGCTGCGGAGTTAAAATCTGTTCTTTTAAGGAGGCCAACTGGAGAAGGAGATACGGATTACTATGATTAAGGGAATAGAGAGAGCCTGTGGTAAGAAAAGACCATCAATGCATTTCTTCTTCATTATCACAAAGCCAGATGACGTTGACCAATCGGAGGTCCAAATTTCATATCGGTTGTGACGCCGTAAGGTCAGAGAACTGCAACACGGGGTGAATAATTAATCTTGAGAAGTCAGATATTACAATAAATGACTCGTTCGACCATAGAATTATGTACGGGGAGAGGATTCTTGTTAGCATTTGTAGCACGTTTCTGTGTTCCCAAAAATAGTTACCGTCTTGCAATAACGAAATCGTCTGAAAACACATTAAAAGGTAAAAAAATACTTTTCAATACAAAGCAAATTCAAAGGAAGGGCTGAAAACAGGATTCTAGACACCCCACTGTAAATGGAACCGTCCATCTCCTTTATATGGCCAGATGACGTTGAGCAATCATTATGAGAGATTACGAGATATTGTGTCTTGAAATTTCGGCACCAAAATGAAATCTGTAATCTTCTCATGTACCAAAATGACGAATGTAAATTTCAAAATACGTTTCTCAAAAATTGGACACATGTATTTACATAAATAGCACTAAAGGATCTATGCGTAATCTTCTAATGCATAATCTTTTTTTTTGTACCAAAGGACAAATGTGAATTTTTAACTGTGTTTCTCAAAAAATGGACACATGGATTTACATTTACTGAATCATTTATGCGCCATGCTGGGATTAGTGTGTCTTATTTTGGAGAATTTGGAAAGGTTACATTATGATAACGTTAATGACCCACCTATTCCTAAAGTTTTCATTCATTCTTCTTCTTCTTCTTTATTCCTCCCGTAGGAGAGCATAGTTTCATCTCACTTAAGTTAAAATATAACAGTATTGATACATCTTCAAAGGATAAAACATATTTACAAATCTCGCGGTATATGACATCCATCGTACTGGTATGTCAAGGCTTCTGGTACTCGTTGTTCTTCTGTAGTGTTCGATTCACTTCTGTCTCTCCTCCCCTTATCGGGTATAATTTTTCAACGGCTTATAAGTTGTCATCACACATAATCACATGCTCATCAGCCCTATCCGCATAGCTTCATCACACTTCAGTTAAATATAGCAGTGTTGATACATCTAAAAGACAAAACATATTTACACATCTCACGATATATGACGTCTGTCACATTGATATCTCAAAGCTTGTGTTACTTGTTGTTCTTCTGTAGTGCTCGATTCACTTCTGTCTCTCCTCCCCTTATCGGGTATAATTTTTTTTTCAACGGCTTTTAAGTTGTCATCACACATAACCACATGGTCATCGGCCCTATTTCCTTTCATAGTCTCCACATTGTGACCCTTACATACATTCTCTGGTGGCCTTTCCTGACTCTAATTTCCAGGTATAGGTAAAGTCTCGGTTTGTCTCAGTTCCTGTGTTTTACTCTATCAATGTCTGTAAGTTCTTTGTTCTTTACACGTGTGTTGCAGGCTGTTACTATCATTTCCATCTCGTGTGCTTCAGTGCCATTATTGCTAACGGTTTAATGGTTTGTGCTGCTGTTGTCATAAACTCTTCCCACTGATCCTCTGACACCTCTTCCGCAACTCTAGCCCCCATTCATTCATTCATTCATTCATTCATTCATATTCCTTGGTGTCTTCGCTCATTTTGTGATTTTATTCGGTGGGTATTGCAATTGAACAGGCCTTATGAAATAATGTACACGTCGGAGCTGGTCATCAACCACTTATCATATATAACTGCCCTACAATGTGTATCAATCGTCGAACTGTTTTTCCTAATGACGAAGCAGTCTTGTATATATCTGATCTGATCTGGTAACATTGTCAACAAGACAAAGTTCACGTTAGCAACATGTGCTACAGGTCACAAACCGCGATCCCTTCAAACAAGTTGGTAAAGTAAGACTAAAGTTCATCTTAAAACAAACGTTTGATGTTACCTAAACAATTCCTAACATAGCTTTTTAAAAACCAATAGACAGTTACTCAGGTAGGTTATAATTGGCCAATATGTGTATATTGACATACTATTTATCGTTCTTTTTCTTTTCCCGCATTTTAGGCCTCCGGAGAATGTTCTCCGCCATGTATTTTCGGCTATTTTGATTTGGCCCTTTACAATTCTTTATCGTTTGTAAACTCTATCAAAGACACACTATGTAGTTTAGTTTAGTTTGGTCGAGCTCCCGCTCGAACCAGACTTGAAAGCTTCCTCCACTCCACCCTATCTCTCATCAGGGACTGTATTTCTTTCACTTCAGTAAGGTTGGTATCGGCTCTTAGTGTATCGAGAAACACTATGTAGTAAGTACTTAAATTTGTTTTCCATGTTAGTGTCCTCGCAGCCATGTCCGGACGGATGGAGGAGAAATCAGCAGTCCTGTTACCTGCTAGTAGACACCCAAAAAACATGGCGGGACGCGAGGGACGAATGTCACCTTCTCCAGGCAGATCTGGCGAGTCTCACCACCACGGACGAACAGGTGAGGTTGCATTGTTACGAGTGCAAATAGAAGCAGCATTGATTTGAAAATAAACATATCCTGGTCATGCCCGTTGAAATCACAGTAACTCATATTTCATTCTGATATTTACATGGCCCCTGCGCTCTCAATGGTGCATGTCGATAATAGAGGTTTCTGACCAAATCATCCCAGAGATGTTGTCTACGTCACTGTAGAGGGGTGTGGTCAGGGTAATATACAAGTGGTCTAAATTACTCCCCAGTGTCCAAGTGTCTATTTATGACCATGTCTGTTTCTGGCGACATTGTATGTGTCCTAAGGTTTCCGTAAATGAGCCATCATTTGCACAGCTTATGAATTTTGGGTGAAATGGAATTCAAACGGAACGACGTATGAATGGTTTATCCCAGCACACCGATGTGGTTCCATTTAACGTAAAACTAACCTCTCTGAGATTGAGGTAGCTAGCTAAGCACAGTAATTCTACTATGACAATATTCCGGTGCAAAACAAAGACATATTTACTTTATAATCAAACTGAAAACTGACGTACTCATCTACCATATAGTGCAAGTTATGTCTTACTATACTTTGCTGCATATAGATATTTTACGATGTTCAAAAATGATGTTTTCGCTCTACTTTATCCCAGAACTAACTGAGACCCCGTTTTTTGGGGGTGAATATTGTGTTCGGTGACTTTGGCTCATATCCATTATTTCCCGTTGTAGACCTGGATGGGATCGCAGGTGAGCGCCACCTACTGGTTCGGTCTGTCAGACATCGTGGCCGAGGACGGCTGGCAGTGGGCGGACGGGACGGACTATGACCCCTCAGTTACGTGAGTCGGCGTTAGGGAGGTAGACAGAGAATGGGAGAGTGATATTGCATCATTTCCGCGTCAAAAGTACGTCGCAAACTATGTACCTGTACAAGGTTATCGAAGATTTTCAGACAGTGTTCTGGATACGTTAGTCGGTCTAGTTTGAATTTCCGGTGATATTGCTGATGTTGCATCTGGCATATATCCCTAAATACCCCTAAAAATCACGGATATATGTCACCCTGCGGTGAAGTGTCGTTAGATCATACACTTTTGGACTATTGGCTGCATTATCAATGCCAAACTGCTTTCATATCCTTGTTATAACTGATAAAGATACCTTTGCTTGACACATTCCTTATGGATTCTGAAGTAGGCTACACACAGACATTTGCAAATGCTAATCATTATAATGAGGACCTAATCTACATATTTGATCAGGGCATTTGACTACTCCCTTCTCTTACTTGAGGGGCATCTGATTTTAGTAGACATTTTAGGTGAAGACAAAAGTCTTCGGATAATTCTTATGCAAATTGCCTTATCTGCTTTATAGGCTTCGTCGTATATGCCTCTGACCTTAGGTAAACTCTACCCTTTGGCCGTACTTGGGCCTCACGAGGCATTGGGCCGATCCTAACTATCGATCACAATTATAGCATTTCAACGAATGATTGCTTGGCAATTAGCGGTTTGACCAATGAGAGAGTAGCTGCAAGTCGGTCAATCAGTTGCATTTTCATGTTTTGGTTATATTTTACAGAAATATATTGTTTTCATATTTAATCTTTACTACAGTATGGGTGAAATATGTTGTTTTGGTCATGTTTCTTTTCTTCTCCTCCTCGTCCTGTCAGATCTTTAAAGGAATTCACCTCATATAGCCTCAGACGTTTTCTTAAATTTTTTTAAAAATATATTATTGATTTGTTGGGCCAATTTTAGACCATAGATATACCTTTTGGCCTACTGTGCCCCGGTATGCCAGCCGAATGACCTGAAATTTGGTTTAGATGTGCCATGAACAAATATTCAAAGGACCACATTAATATTTCTGTCAAAAACACACTTAAAAACGATTCATTTTGGGGCTTTTTGCGCAATATTTTGCCACTTCTGTCACTTCCAATACCGTAAATGGTGTTGGAATTGATAGTCAACGGGACCATTACATTTCAAATTGGGGACAAATTGTTGTTCTATATATCAGTTTGAAAACCTGTTTCCATGGAATGATAATGTTTAGTTCGTCTTCCCAATAGTTTTGGATATTCGTAGGAGATATAGTTAAATCTTTTTGTAGAAGAAAAGAGTTATGGGATAAGGGGGTGCTATCCCAACAATACACTAGTAAGAGTTATATATCTCTTATAGTAAATTAATGGGATAAGGGGGTGCTATCCCATTAATTTACTAGTAAAGGCTTCACAAATTGTCTTACTAGTGAAATAATGGGATACATTTGTGACAGACGTAATCACGTGTAAAAGTAGTTATCACGGTTTTCGATTGAAATACTTTTTTGGAATAAAAAAGATGGGATAAATAGCTTGAGCTGAATAGGTCATGCCATGAATTTGAGCCTTCAACCAATAATATTGTGCACTTGTTGGTAGAATAGGGCCTATAGTTGGTGGATGATTTTTGATTGTTTTTTCATTTATTCGGAATGGCTGACACTAATTTATAGTATTCTAGCATGCCAAAAACTTTACCAATATTTTGACAACATGTTATCCTCATATGGTAAAAATCGTCCAGTTTTGTCTAATAAATCATTAACATGAATAATTCCACATGATATCGGGCGTTCTCACAGTACTGGCTTATCATCGATTAAAATGTTAGAATTAAGACCATATAATTTCTCCTTGTATCTCTTGATAAGTTTCGGGAGGTTTGTATTGCAAGGATAACCATGCTTTTATAACATCTTTAAAAAAGGGACTCAGGGAACGTAGTTGCCGAACATAATTGATGTGATCCAAGGACAGTTGTAAGAACGGATATAGATGTTGCTTGAATAATACAGATGATGTATCAAAGATATTCTTACAACATGAAGCATTTGAACAGGAAATTCTTGGAACCCATGACGCTTTTCGGGTACGGTGATAGGTAGGTAGGTGTATTAGTCTTAAGCCACCGTTGTCATGTGTGTTGCAAATGGTTTTTCGTTTAACTTTTTCCGGTTTATCATTCCAAATGAATTTTAAAATCTTTATTTCATGTGCTTGGAAAAAGGAGGTATCAGGAGAGGGTAAAGCCAAAAATACATGAGTAAACTGAGAAACCACAAGAGCATTGACCAGTGTAATCTTACCGTAAAGCGTCATGGGAATCCCTTTCCAGGGTTGCAGGGTTTTATCAATCTTAGTCAATCTCTCTTCATAATTTTCGCTTAGTTTCTTTGTTTCCCCGGAGATACCAACTTCAAGTAACTTAACAGGCCCATCTGTCCACTGAATGGGAAGGTTACATTGCAGAGTGAACTGTGTGTTTCTCAATGCTCCTATCCGTAGAATTTTGCATTTATCGTAATTTGGATCTAATCCAGAAATTATTGAGAATTCATTTAGGTCTTCTGTCATGGCGAGAAGGAATATTAGATTAGCCTGTAAAGGAAAACTTGAGTCGTCCGCATATTGGGAAACTTTGATTTCGGAGCCGTACATCATTAGTCCCTTTATAGTTCTGTTAGACCTAATTTTCATAGCCAGTAATTCTACGCATAATATGAATAAGTATGGTGAGAGTGGACATCCCTGGCGAGCACCACGGGATAGCGGAAAAGAGGTTGATATAAACCCATTATTTATCACTTTGCTTGTAATATTCGTATAAAGGACGGAGACCCACTTAATAAACGAAACACCAAATCCAAAATGCTTCAAGGTTTTTAGCATCAAGTCCCATCTAAGCTTGTCAAACGCTTTTTCAAAATCAGCTATGAAAATCATATTTTCGTTTTCATAGTATTGAATTATTTCAAGAATTTGACGGATATTTTCTCCACTAAATCTATTCTTCAAGAACCCACTTTGATCTTTATCAATCAAATCACCAATTACATTTCTTATCCTAAGTGACATAACTTTTGACAGACTGCGTACATCACAGCACAATAGCGATAACGGACGCCAGTTGGTAAGAAAGGCCGGATCTTTATACTGACCGTCTTAATTTTGTTTTAGCAATAATGTAATAAGTCCTTCTCTCTGTGATCCAGATAACTCGGCTTTTTCATATGCATAATTAAAGTCAAGTCAAGTCAAAGCCTTTATTTTTCTTCGAAATACTTGATCGGCCACATGGTCGCTTTTCAACAAAGGAAAGTAACATCGGACGCTTTAAGTTTGCAAAGAAGGTTTAATACACTTCAATTGGAATGCCATCCAGTCACGGTGCCTTTCCATCTTTAAAACTGATAACGGCTTCCCATAACTCTTTCTTGGTAATGAGGCCTTCGCAGACGTTTTGTTGTTTTATATTCAAGCAAGCGTGATTTTCATTTGGGAAGAAGGGATCACAGTTTTATCTTCGCCGAGTACTTGTACTCGGAGAAGATTATGTTTTCGGTTGAGAAATCTGTTAGGTGGGTCTGAATGTATGTCAAGAGCTTAACTCAAGAAAGCTTCGATTAATATTTATGATTTTTGGTAGGTGCGTAGTGGTTGTGCAAAGGAAGGTCAAGTTCAAAAATGGTTTACCTTGCTTTTTTCAACAGTACTGCAGCGGATTTGTAATTTTTTTGTGTTTGTATGTAGGCAAAAAAGTGACGGAAACGTTGATGGATCTTCATAATTTTTTGTAGGTGTGTAGATATTGTGGAAACGGAGGTCAAGTTCGAAAATGATTTATCTACAGTACTGCAGTATGCTTTGTGTGTGCATGAGTTTGTATGTCGCCAACATAATTCGAGGAGCTGTTGACGGTTGTGCATGATATTAAGTGGATGGGTAGGGGTGTCAAAGAGGAAGGTCAAGTTCGATAATGGGCCTCCTAGCGGGTATTTAAGGTACTGCAGTGGAGCTTCAAAGTTTGAGGCCAAATTTTCCGGAGGCGTCAGGTTCCTTTATTTTTAGGTGGTAGATAGCTTCTAAGACAGCAAGTGAGTGGTGTAAATTAAGGCCCCCTGGCAGCTTGTTTGGAACTGCAGTTGGCGTTTTTGTTGTTACCTCTGGAGACGAATAACTCCAGCGGGGATTGATGGATTATCATGATTTATGGCATGTGAATAGTTTGGGTGATGCTTTACGTTATTAAATACTTATCATGCAAATAAGGAAATAATTTGCATAATAAATGAGGAAAGTTTATTAATCCGCCAAAAGCTTGTAGTCAAATTTCATGCAAGTGCTATAGTCATGATTTTTAAGTGGTGTATAGCTCTTGGGTCAGGGAGTAAGTGATGTAAGTTTAGACCCCCTAGTTGCTTGCTTAGAACTGCAGTGGGCTTTTTTTATGTTACCTTTGGAGGCAAATATCTCGGGTAGAGTTTGATGAATTTGCATTGTTTTTGACAGGTAGGTTATTGAGGTAATGATTAACAAATCTAGATGTATGAAATTGTAATCAGTGTCTAATTAAGTGGTGAAATAGGCTTGTTTATGATTGCGTCAAAGTACCTCTTGTCGACCTACATCTAGATTCTAAGGACAACACCTGTTTGTCCCTTGGGCTCAAGATTGATGCTCTGTCTGACTTATATGGGTCAGGCAGCACCACATCCCCTGCTTGGGGGGAGCTTATATCAACAAACACAGGACAGGACAGGCCTGGCCTGGTTGTTATGCATTCACTAATCGCGTGGGACAAGTCAAAACAGAAACAATTGAACCAGGAATTGAACATCGCCTGGACACGGTGTCTCTCAATTCACCGCCACTACGCACATGTGACTATATACATGGCATGCTGCAAGAATTCTTTACACAACATTTATGTGAAAACAAAAATGAAAACGTTGGCGATCGATACATATAAGGAATTATGTGCAAGCAGTAGGCACTACAGAAGGCATTATACGAAGCTTTATGTGGTTTATAAAATGCCGTTGTAATACCACACTTATGCTGGATGTGGACCACAGACCTACGTAGATGAGAGTACGAAAAGGTTCAGATGGTGACATAAATATCCTCAAAACCAGGAAAGTCTTCAAAACAAACCCATCAGGAGCGCTTAGTGTTGCACGTCTTTAAGACCAACCCAGAGGCACACGAGCACAATATGCAACACCTGACTAAAGTCCCCTCCGTGGTGTTTCACATTAAAGCCAGAGACACGAAAAAAGATATCATAAAACAGTAACAGTCAGGTCTCACAAATCCAACACTCCACAAAACCAAGTAAAACAGGAGGCTTGAGAGAAATGGTTATAAAGCATTTGGTCAGTCTTCTGTGTATATTACGTTTCCAACTCGCTCTGTACTATGTTAAGTTCGTCAATTAACGATTGTGCTGGTGCATCTGTTTCGTCTACTTTTTCTTTTAGCTGATCAATACGGTTTGGGATTTCTTTTTCTTTTGACATATATTCTTTACGTTTTCTTGAAGCGAATCTAATTACATGTCCCCGGAAACAACATTTAAACGTATCCCTTATAGTCATCGGATCACTTGAGCCATTGTCTGATTTGAATCTTCCTGCAATTTTTGCACTTCAAATAAGAACAAGAAGCGGGAAAGAGACTAAAAAGTAGTCTATACGACTGGCTTGTTGTCGTCTCCGCCATGCAAATCTTGCTGTTTCTGGATTTTTAAACCTCCAAACATCAACCATGGCTAGTGCTGCTGACATTTCGGAAATTCTTTGTTGGGTACGTGGATTGTAGGTTCTCGGGTTACTGCCCGCCCTGCCTGGTTTAACATTTTGTACTGCATTGAAATCCCCTACAAGGATGATGTTGTCTCGTTCGTCCCCAAAGTTTTTAATTTAATTCTCTACGTCATCAAAGAAAGTCGGGCTGTCGGAATTCGGAGCGTACACATTTGCTATACAGAACCTTGACTCATTTATGGTGATATCAACTGTTAACAGACAACCAGCCCTATCACTGACAAAGTTATGGACATTATATTTCACATTTTTATCAAATAATATCATGACATGACCCCTCTCTTATTACTTTCCCCATGGTTGAAAATGATAGAGCCTCTCCAGTCCTTAGCCCACGACTCCTCGTCTTTTGCAGTTGAGTGTGTTTCTTGGATGCATACTATGTCAAAGGATTTACCTTGAAGCCAGGCAAAAACCTCTCGTCTTTTCCTAGAGTTTGCCAGGCCATTTGCGTTGTAAGATCCAATTTTGTTAACTATCTCAATCATAAGGTGGGAGTTTAGCAAACTTTGACTCAAATATTTGACTCAAAGAAGGTGGGGTTTCGTGCAGTGCATGCCACAGTATATATATATATAATAATATATAATATACTAATAATATACTAATATAATGAAAGATGAAGGGCCATGTGCCATGCAAAAACAAAAAAACAGTGTTTACATATCATCAATTTAGCGCCATTACGGAAAATAAGGAATGCTACTCCTCGGTCTCCTGGCCTGTTGGCCCTTTTATTGTGCAAATTAGTATAGCAGGTGTAGAGCATTTGTAATTGGTAGGACGACCGGTCAGGCGCATACCAAGGATGTTTTGAACCTGTCACCAATTTTTTTTACGTCCAACGCACCATGTACAAAATACATCAACCACAAAACAAAAGCAATGATCCGTTATCAATTTCACGCACAATCTCAACAAAATTCTTGAACCTGTTCCACTTGGATCCGTGGTAATCAAATCATAAACATAAATAGATATAAAGAACAACAACAACAGAGAGTTCGGGGGCATTTCAAATCATCGTCCATAATATTGTGATTACTAGTCCTTATATCATTAACCAGTTGCATAAGGACGTCTGGCTTCTGGGCCATCATGCAAGTCGCCATCAATGAAGAGCTGATCAACGTTTAGTATTGCCAATTTCGGTGGATGTGAATTTCGTGCTGCCCGCATCACGGGGAGTAGCTTTTTTCCTCACCTCCCTTATCTGGCAAGGGAAATCTTCCGAAATACCAAATGCAGTAGTAGTAGTAGTAGTAGTAGTAGTAGAAGTCCACTGTTTTCTGCTGCTGCAGTAGTTGAAACATCCTGCAGCCGCATTCAGTCTTCCTTCAGTCCCTTCCACTTTGTCAGATTCGCTGCGAGCTTCCTTAGCTCCCGTAAGTTTCTTTCTGACCGCAACGGTCCTTGACCTCTTTCCTTCAGGTCTGCTCTTAGTAGGCTCAGTAAGTTTTTGCAGTGTCTTCCTTTTCTTGAACTATATCTGTTGCATCCCATCAGGGCGAAGTCTAAAGCCTGTTGTGCAGGTGTGTCGGTCGGCATTCTCAGAATGTGTCCGAACATAGACAACCTGGCGTCTTTCACTTTTGTTGACAGCGGGCTTGTGTTACACAGCTTGTACAGTGTTTTATTTGAGATCAGGCTATTTGGCCATCGATGCCCTGTGATTGTTCGTAGGTGTTTTCGGTGGCACGCGTCTACCTTTCAAGTTCTTGGCGGACAGCCTGACTCTTTCTCTGTCTTTAAATCAAACAGATTTGGCAATAATAGGACGGGGTCTTGCGTTCTCGCCAATGTTGACCCTTCCTAGACGGTGAACACGTTGAAACTTCATCTTTTGAACAGTAGCTTCTGGTATCTTACAGTGATGGATCAGCACCTGTGGTACTAATTTTTCTGTTTGATTCGGTTTTTCATCTACTTGTTCTTGGATATTGTAGAACAGTAAGTTCTCTCTCCTTGATTGAGCCTCAAGGTGCACTTGTTTATATTGGGTTGTTACCTTGTCTTTCTCATACTTCTCATCTTTGACTTCATAAGTTTTCAGCTTTGTTGAAACCACGCTCAGATCAACAACTTCATCTTGAAGATTTTGGCAAGGTTAACAATTTGCAGCGCATCACGGCTGACTTGGCTTTTTATGTCCCTCAGTTCATCTAATTGTTCCGTGATCTTATGTAGCATTGTTTTCATGTCTTTTCCTAGTCCACATGACTTACAGGATTCATCAAAGACTTTCTCGCCTTCTTGATCGTCATTCGTCTGAGATCCAGTCGAACTAAATTTCCGCGGCCGCTTTTTGGTGTGCTCTGATTTCTTATTCGATGGAGACACTCCATTCGTATGGCGAGGAATTATGAGATCAATATTCACTTACCGAAGGTGGTTGAGATGCACAAAGTACCATAAATATACGAGAAGTTGTTCATATCCTTCCTTCAGGAATCAATGGGCTCCTCTGCTACGGACTACGGCGCGTCGGCTGGAAATATACAAACAAAAGGGGGGCAGCAGCGACTGGAAACTAAATTCACACACGCAGATTGTAGAACGTTGTTCCCTTGCGTAAGAAAAGGAACTTCTATAATACAACTTACCAGCAAGGGCCCCCGGTTAGGAGGCCCGCTGCTGTGTCTTCGCTCACTGTTTGTGTGCAATCCGGCATGTGTGCTGAGTTGTCTGCACTGAACACCGCCCTCCCAACCGACGCTGGCAACTTCAGTTGGCTTTTTGGCAGCCGAAAAAGAGTAAAATCTGACAAGAAACGGTCTCCGACAACGGAATACTAACTTGGCTACTATACTATAGCACGATACACCTCCGATGCCTGCCAGAAAAGCTTATGTTTCTGGCTACAACATCGGAGAGCCTTGTAAAGGCGACCTTCCTTGGAAGCGCCCCCTTCCGATCCTCAATCCTCAATTTAGCTTACATTTGTGGCTTAGGTGCCCTCGTATTTATACCAAATGTGGTATGTGACTGTCAGTGACATGTGCGCACAGGACTTTGTTCTCATTTTTGGCATACATTACTTCAGATTTATTTTTCTCTATTTTCAGACGAAATAAATAGATATGTTGGTGAAGGTTAGACATCTAGGTAATAAGATACGCCAAAAATGATTACTCAAGCAACTGGATAAGATTTTGAAACAGTCAGACGTTTCAGACAGCATCCACTGTCTTTCGTCAGTGATTAACGATAGGACTGAGAACACCAGGTTTTATACCAAAACTCTGAATAGATATGTTAATGAGGTTAAGACAATTTAGGATGTCTTGAAGTAGTCTTTAAAAGAAGATTAATTCAAGACAAAGTTTGAAGGCACTATCCCAAGGCACTTGGGATCAAACCACAATGATGTGAAAAATGGCATGTGTCTGCCTTGGCCATGTACTCAGACCCTCATTCATATGTTTTTGTTATTTCTGAACCACAAATGTTTACTTTTGAAGAGTCCATTCAAAATGGGTTTTTAAAAGTCAATTTTGGACTGGGGGGTTACGCAAAAGTTCATTTTCATTGAATGGAATTTGTTTTGGAATGGCCTATTTTCCATCGAGGTGCCATTGGAAGAGTCCGTTCTTACGGAGGGTGACAGGTTTTCTTAAATGTAATTTTTAGATTTTTTTTTTTTTAATTAATAGAAGTGCTTTGGACTGGTCACACGGAGGTGCCACTTGAAGAGTCTATGCTCATCAGGGAGGTGGGGGGGCATTTTTAGAATTCAAATTTGAACTGATTTGGTGGTTATGCAAAAGTCCATTTTCCTTAATGGATGTGGCTTTGGACTGGTTCATTCTACATGGGAATGCTGCTGGAAGAGTCCATTATTGCATGGATGGACTATTCTTTTCAAACTCAATTTTGACTGGGGTGATCCATCTCTTTAGTATAAGTGTTTTTGGAGTCCATTCTTGCATAGGAGGTCAAATTGGGGAAGCTCTATTTCGGGCTTGGATGACTTTGCAATAAATCACTTTTGGGAAGAATTTTATTGGAGTATTTCAGTTTTGCTCAGGTGTGACTTTGGAACAGGTCATCTTTGCATGGGGAGGCAGATGGGTGAAATATACTGTATCCCCTCGCAAATGTTGCTTTTCTGGTTTGTATTTCTACGGTTTGACGGAGGTGGGTGGGGTCAGAGGTAAAACTGGTCACAGCGCAAATTCTGGACTATACTTCTACACAAGGGTCGTCTGACACATACGCACCCATGACTTGTCCCGAAACATATTACAAACGTCACATAAAAAGCAAATAGATGTAAGAAGAACTCAATACAAGATTTCAAATCAAGGAAAATTCATTTTCAATCTGTGTGTCGTTTCCAGGTAGTAGTGACTATGGATAAATAACAATATTCGGATTGAGGATACATTTGGTCAACTGAATTTTGTCGTAATGAACAATGAATTATTTTGACTGGTCACAAAATCCACATAGACTAATTTTCCACATGTCGAAGTACCTGCTTGTTCTGTCTTACAGCAACTGGGGCCAAAATGAGCCAAACAACCAGAACGGGGAGGACTGTGCCGAGATCATGTCTAGTGGACGGTGGAATGACCAGGCGTGCACAGATATGCATGGATACATCTGTGAGAGACGGACTGGTAAGCAAATAGCAGCCTCCCTTCTATATGAAAAGCAATTTCATTGAGTGTTTTACATTCATCACAACATCATACAAACTAATTCCAACAACTGGATGACGTACATTCAATTTCAGACATTTTGGATAGCATTCACTTTCTCTCATTATCTGATGAGAATGAAGCAGAAGATTAGTGTACTGGTATGGAAAAGAGTCCTCTAATTGTTATGTAACTATATACTTTAAGAAAATCAGGTATACGGAGCTAAATTAAATCTTTCCCTCCCCATTCTCAGTTACTGAAGAAAGACAGTGGATGTCATTGGAAACGTTTGACTCTTTAGATACTTTACTCCATTTGAAATATTGTGTCTTCTGTGGTATTCAACTTAAGTATTTACCACAATCACTTGTAGATGTAAGTCAAAGAATATAAAGCTTGATCAAAGCAGATATATCGCCAACTCTCATAATTCCGCTCGGTATTCTAAGACCCTAAAATCAGACTAAATACAATGAATATGAAGGTATCTACAAATGCATCATCAATAACCTCCGAGGTGGCTGAACGTCAGGTGTTCAAGACATTTTTGAGAAGGCCTTGATAACACCGTTTTTTATGTGACAGTTTTAGGGTACCCGACAGAATCATGAGAGTTAACCTTAGTGTTGGTGCTAGGACCGGTTATCTGTGTGTAGACATTAATTGTTCCATATCATGTTGCCTTGATCATACATTTGCTTTAGAACATCAAGTTGATACACATTTTACCCGCATCATCACAGGATTGGCCACAACATGCAGAGGAGGGTGGCAGCTTCGGAACGGACGATGCTACTATTTCAGTAACAACCAGCCGAAGCTAAGTTGGTTGGACGCACAGAAAGAGTGTGAAAGAAGGAATGCGAACCTTGTTTCCATCACTAATCTGGACGAACAAGCCTACGTCGCTGAGAAGTCCCTGTCCGTCAGACCAGACGGAGTTTGGATCGGCCTGTCAAATGTCGTAAGCTGCAGCATCTCTTTATAAGCCATTTCAAGAAATATCTGAATATTACCGAATAGTGAAATTGAGTAACACAATCTCATATATAATCTATTTGATTTGTAACATTAGATTTGTGTATCATTTGTAAAATTGCAGGTTTGAATGAAATGTCAGACGTTACGACAAGATGTGCTTTAATGCATGATTATCTTCGCCGAGTACTAGTACTCGGGAAGATTATGTTTTCGGTTGAAAAATCTGTTGGGTGGGTCTGTATGTATGTCAGGAGCATAACTCAAGAAAACTTCAATGAATATTTATGATTTTTGGTAGGTGTGTAGTGGTTGTGCAAAGGAAGGTCAAGTTCGAAAATGGGACACCTGGCGTTTTTCAACAGTATTGCAGCGGACTTTGAATTTTTTTGTGTTTGAATGTAGGCAAAAAAAGTGACGGAAACGTTGATGGATCTTCACGATTTTTTGCAGGTGTGTAGATGTTGTAGAAACGGAGGTCAAGTTCAAAAATGGTTCCCCTGGCATTTTCCGTCGGTACTGCAGCGGGCTTTGTGTGTATGTGTATTTGTATGTCGCCAACATAACTCGAGAAGCTGTCGATGGTTCTGCATGATACTTAGTGGGTGGGTAAGGTTTACAGAAAGGAAGGTCAAGTTCGATAATGGGCCTTCTAGCAGGTATCTAAAGTATTGCAGCGGAGCTTCAAAGTTTGGGGTGAAATTTTCTGGAGGCGCCAGGTTCATGATTTTTTTATAGTGGATGGGTCTTGGGGCAGGGAACAAGTGGTGTAAGTTTGGGCCTCTTGACGACTTGTTTTGAGCTACAGTGGGCCTTTATGTATGAAACTTTGGAGGAGGATAACTCATGCAGGGTTTGGTGTATCTTTATTGCTTTTGGTACGCAGGTACCTTAGGTGATGATTAACATAATGAAATGTATAGTATGCAAATTGGGACTTCATTTACATAATTAAAGAGAGTAATGTATAATCCCATTGAAAGCTGTTACTCGACCTAAATTCAGGGACACTTGGAGGATTGCCTGGCTTGGGATTTAGGTCACCCAGCTGTGTGCCAGCTGTGCGCCCTTCATTTGGTAATAACTCAAGAAGGGGTCAATGGATCATCATGACTTTTGGTTTGTTAATAGCTTAAGTTATAATTTGATTTAGATAGATGGTAATTATGCATATGGCAGCCAATATGCATAATTGATGAGGAAACACCATAATTCCATAGTGATCAATGGAAGGAATTCGATACTTGTAGCCTCTGAAAGTTCATTAAACTTGTTACATATATCAGCACACTCTACACATATACTAGTCCTGTACCACCAAATGATTTTAACACTATCTAGACTGGACTCATTCTCCCCCCCCCCCCAGCATAACTTCCAAATGGTATGGTGCATGATCAAATTTGCAGTGGGTGATAAGCATGTGAATATTAATCACTCTCCATAATAAGCCTTGATTATTTGGCGAAGATAAAGTGTTCGTGGAACTCTAGTTTTAGAATAAGTTGGGAAAGTATCCCCACCGAGCAGTATGACAACCTTTTTCTAATTGCCCAACTCTTAAGGAAAGTTTAATTTCAATAATCAACGTTTAGTGTTTTTGGAACATGTGGCAGGGATCAGCAGCTTTCCGATGCCTCTGTGCACAAAAAGTAGGATGCTATCACTATTTGTGTGTTAATATCGCATCACGAATATGTTATTTGCCTGCAGAATTCACCCGCGCCAGACCAGCCGCAATGGAGTAATGGGATGGACAACTTCACCTACGATCGCTTTACCACAGGCGGACAGCCAAAGTATGTTAAATCGGCTAACAAATTTCTTTACTCACAACCAATGATTTTCACCTGCCGACGTTTCACCGACTAACTTCCGTCTGCCAACTTCCCCTAGGCAAGACCAACTGGTTCTACTAGAACCGCAGCTAGTTGTCGTTGCAGTGGGACTGATGCGGTCATAAACTCCTGCCACGTTTGAGGCCGCATCACTTATTCAGCATCACAATTAGTAGTCAGTAGTGCCAAAATGGAAGCCAGGTGGTCCAACAAAACGTCGGTAGGTGAAATAGAATGCTGCTCCATCGGGAAGTCGGCGGGTTGTCCATCTCGGACTCGCAGAACGGCTGACTGTAGCCCCTCAACAAAACTTTGATCCTCGTGTCTCGTGTGTCTAATCGTGCTGCACATGAGAGACCTGACAACTTTGCCCTCATGCTAACTGAGACTAGTGGACGGAAAAACGTGTGATCACAATGTTAAATAGGCGATAGAACGTCATTTTGTACCGTATAGCTGCCCCCAAACCATTAAGATCGCTACAAGACTATAAGTTTTTTTATTTACATTTTGATCATCGATGCGTTGCTGCATGTGAAAACCAAATTTATGGAGAAGGCTTCAACATGCTGGTTTGTGGTTCTATTGTCTCCGTGGCTCTTGTGTGCCATTTTCTGACTCACAAGCCATGCCAATAATACTCTCAAAGACTTTCTCTTGAAAATCTCGTCAACTGTTCTACTGAATACTCAAATGTTTCATTAGACCTGGCGTGCTTTCTTCCCTTTTCGATCTATCTGTGACGTACTGAAAGTGCCACGTCTATTAATAAGAGGGTAGGCTTGTGGACAAGACATTTCATTTGAACATACGCCGTTGCTGTTACAGTTGGCAGTGGCCAGGAGCGACATGTGTGCTGTCCCTGAACGACGGGGGCGGGGGGAGATGGGAGACCAGGCGGTGCGGACTGGAAAACAGATACATCTGTGAGACTGGAACTGCAGGTACTGCCCGACTGAATGCTTTCCCCATTGATCCCTTACAAAAGAATGACAATGGTAATTTTTATCGTCTGTCTCAAAGAACGATTTTGGTTTTTACAATAGAGAGATAAATCGGCAAACAGTGTTCTATTTGCTGACGATAGTTCATTATTGGATATTGTGGAAGATCCTAAAGTTACAGCTGATCGACTCAATACTGATCTTAGGAAGATATAATTTTGGTCTTCAACATGGCTTATGGAGCTAAACCCCTTAAAGACTGAAGAAATTTGTTTTTCTAAGAAATCAAATCCTCCCGACCACCCCCCTCTTCTCCTTGATAACTGTGTTATTTTAAAAATCAGTCAAAGCCCACAAGCATAGAGGGAATTTTCTTACGTCCACCTTGTCATGGGAAACACAAATTTCTCATATGATTGGTAAAGCATCCAAACGAGTGTCCACTCTTAACAAATTGAAATTCAGATTATCACGAACAGTACTTGATATTATTTATAAATCCTTTATTCGTCCTCTCCTTGAATATGCTGACAATATTTGGAATGGATGTACTTTATGTGATTCCCAGCGATTAGAACGAGTCCAATACGAATGCGCGCTTGCAGTCTCAGGGGCTGTAAGAGGGTCTTCGTACTCTTCGCTACTTTCTGAATAAGGTTGGGAAAAACTTTCGGATCATCGTCAAGTTCACAAAATTGTCCATGGCCATACTCGCCAGTATCTTAAGGATTTGATACCTCCTGAAGTTTCCGTTTCTACGCATCACTGTGCGAAAGGGGGTTATTTCCGGACATTTCAACGTTTGTGTACGTCCGGACTGGGAACATTTTCGGACATATCCCGACAATATCAGGGCGACACGCCCTTTCGTGTTGGATAATATTCGAGTCCAGAATGGGAACATAATACTATTTCTCATATCCGGATTTCCAGTAATGGGACATTTTGGAGTCATTTGAGACAAAACACGTTCCGAATATGATATATTTTCTGACCGCGTTCGGAGCTGTTACTCTCCGGAAAGGTTACATATACTAAGAATATTCGAACGAAGAATCGGATCGTAACGCTTCTCCTCATATCTGGATTCCCGGTAATGTCCGAGAGATGGTGATTTCCGGACATTTTGAAGTACGTATACGTCTGAATTGGTAATGTTTTAGGATAAATCCGGACAAAAACACGACTCAACTTCCTTACGTTTTCGGATGGTTTCCGTAGTCAAGAACGGGACCACAATACTCTTCATAATATCCGGACTTCCAGTTTCGGACTCATATAAGACAAAATACGTTCGGAATATGACATAACTTCTGACCACGCGTTCGGAGCTGTTACGCTCCGGAAAGTTTACATATACTAAGGAACCAAGAATCGGACCGTAACACTACTCCTTTCAGAAATTCTAGTAGGCGTTATTTTTCGGACTATTTGGGAGAGAAAATGATCCTAATACATTATAATACGTTTTGAATTCCTAAATCTTTACACATAGACGAATATACTGCACAAACTAAGTATAACACAAGTACCACACCAAAGACATAGGCAAATCAATACACGAATGCAAAACAGAAGTATCATCAAATGCAAGTTGTATTGGAGAACTCTCACTAACACCACTATCACAAGGACGTGAGGAACTATGCAGAAACTTTGCACACTCTCTACTGAGATCCCCGACCTTCAGGGACTGGTTCCCACTGTGCCGTGAGATGATCTCCGGCAGAAAGACTCGCTCGAGTAACCGACTACAACAAACATTTAAAGCCAACACTGTGCGATAAACAAAAAGTCTTATCTACGTACTATATGGTTAACTTGCTAAACTACGATAGTAAAAACCGACTACAACAAACTTTTAAAGCCAACACTGTGAGATATTAGACTTTACCAGCCTCTGCGGGTCGCTGGGAAAATAGTAGAAATTGGCCAAATAGAGTGAACTGTATGAAGGGGGTCGACTATGGAGAAAGGGTCCAATATTGGGATGGATGGGATGGGAATGTTATCCTCCATGGCCAAAGTCCCCCGGCAAATGTTCTCTCTATAGCCGACGCGGTTAGTCTGGTAGAGACTACATTTTTGCATCAGAACAGTCGCTTTTTGCATGGGGAGGAAAATGGGCGATACATGTTGTATCAGCTCATGAAAATGTTGCCTTTCTAATTGCATACTACATCTGGAAATACTTTAATATTTAGGCAACTTTATAAACTTTGGAATTTTATCGAAGATATCGACAAATAGGTTTATGCCAGTGGTGATCTTATTTCAATCGTTTTGATTCGTCAGTGCTACTAAGTAATTCGTGGGAAATTCACATTTGGACGAATAATACTTAGGTGGAGGTTAATAACATTGTACATCAATTATGGTAACAAGATCATGCTTTACACAGTTAACGAGACAACAATGAAGGTGAGGTATGAGGTCTTGGAAATACAGTTTATTATACAGGTATTCAAAGAATCTGGACTGAAAGCTGAATGTCGAAGACATTTTACAACGTTTATTTTCATAGGATCTTGCCCCGCTGGTTGGCGTAATTTTGGAAATAAGTGCTACCAGTTCAGCGTTCAAAGTGTCGGACCCTGGATAGAAGCCAGACAAGACTGCGAGCTACATGGAGCCAGACTGGCCACAATACATAAGTACACAGTAGCTAATATGCTCTAGAAAACGACGTTTTCAGACAACTGAGTAACGGCTCATAGCTGTAGCTTTAATAAAATGATGGCAAACAAATGTATCTAATTAATTTCCCACACCTGAAGCAATTTTATGTTATAGCTAGACTTAACTAGTTTCCTTGTGTTCATCAGGAATGTTTTACATCATGTTATTTTTACTTGTTTGATGAATTCTTGAATGTTGACGACATTCAAAAGAAAAAAGGCGCACATTCTAGTCAGCATATCAATGCCATTTCGTTCAATTCCCATTACAGTCTGACCATAATGAATATCTTTTTTTAGCCAAAATCAACAAAATTTCATCAACTCCATGTTCCCGTCGTTGCAAGCTGCAGGAGTATCAGACCTCTGGATAGGGTTATCAGGTATGTGTTAGGCAGGTATTCACCACGTGCCTGCCTGAGTGTCTGTATTATTTAGGCATAAACAGTTATGTGTTATCTCCTTCAGAAGCCGGGAAACGAATCATACACGCCATTGTTGGACATTTGCCCTATTTTTTTTTCAGGTAAAATCACTAAGTCAAAGTAAGAGAAACATAGAAAAATAAAAGTTTCTGACTATTGCTTTCTAGTAGATGTACCGATTTTGTTGGTGTCTCATCCTTAGGTCACATTTGGACGAGGTGATTAATGTGTTATCAAAACATGCCATGTTTTGTAGTAACGATTTTAGAAAGTGTGAACTATTTTTTGATAACAATTTAGAGTTTGTAACATCTCTAATGTTGTTATTCTTTTAAACTATGGATGGAATGTCCTTCAGACATGGGTGATGACGGAGTATGGCATTGGGAAGATGGAGTTCGCTACACAAACACTTTTCAAAACTGGTTCCCAAACAATCCTGGGCCAAATACCGTCAACAGAGAGGACTGTGCACGAGTGTATACTGGTAATGTCAATTGCTGATACATTGATCCTTTCCTTCTCCCTGTTCTTTTACATGTCAATTTTGTGTTTCTTTGATTTGAAAATATTGGACTAGTGGGAACATGTTAATTCTAGGAACAAATCTTGTTTCACAGGCTCTCCTACCGGGCAGTGGGAGGCAGTGGACTGTTGGAATATACACGGATATGTCTGTCAAATTCCCGAAGGTTTGAAGAATTCATATCGCACATATTGTGCATCTTCATTTGTGTATTCATTTCTTAGAAGCTCTTCACAATTTGCTTTTCAAATGTTTTTCTGTTGCAACCCTTTTTCTAATAAAATTGATTGTCTTTTCAGGTTTTTGAAGGTGATTGAATGTGACTTTATCATTTAATTTTTTATAACTGTTTTTTCAGGGACGTCTCTATTGTCAGGAGGTAAGTCCGTGAAGTTAGGGATGTGCAATTAAAATGGCACAACAATAAGAAATGGCCCTGGGAACCCTTACGGTTGGATCTTTTAATGGTTGGACTACGTTAACTACAAACAGGGAACAAAAGTAAATTTTTATGCATATTTTTAATATCGATAGGTTCATTTCTTACAAGAATTTGTATGTTCAAATCATCTAATTCAATCAGTGACTCACATTTTCTCCTTTCACGTGGTGGGACGCAATGGAATTTTAATGGTAGCGACATGTCATATGGCATGAAAGTTCATCTGTGTTGGTAGAAGTCATTATGAAATAAGAATTAAACTTTACGTCCAACACAAGAATGAATTTTCGGCTGACTCCGTCAACCTTGTTCACGGAATGGACCTGTTTGCTCCTGGAACGTGACGTCAGAGACACGTGGCCGTAGTAGCGGGTCATAGGTGCCAGATGTGTCCATTACATCAGAGCCCACAGACCTACCTTGAACAGAGACGGGGGGCGACACGAGTTATCTGACACATATGACCCGCTACTACGGTCACGTGTCTCTGACGTCACGTTCCAGGAGTAGACGGGTCCATTCCGTGAACAAGGTTGACGGAGTCAGCCTAAAATTTGGGTAAGTCCCAATTCATTCTTCTGTTGGACGTAAAGTATAATCCCTATTTAACAATGACATGTCATATGGACGGCAAAGCATATTTTCTATCGGATAGTGGGATATTTTCATCTAACATAAATCAGCATGCTTTTCACCTTCATAATCAGTACCTGCCCATGAACCATTTGTTCATATTTAATGTTATCTCTGTTTACAGACTGTTACGCACCGCTTGGTATGGAAGACAGGTTCATACCGGACGGGCAGATATCAGCGTCAACAGAACTAGATCCCCAGCATGCCGCCAAATACGGCCGACTGGGCATTTACGACGCCAGTATCGTAGGCGCCGCCTGGTGTCCAACGAGCACAGACGCTGATCCGTGGATAGAAGTAGATTTAGGCCAACCCGGCTTTCGGGTGAGCAGCTCTGCTTTTTATCATCTCCATGAAAAATGGAGATATTGTTTTTGGCGTGTCTGTGTGTGTGTGTTGCTGTCTGTCTGTATGTTTGTGTTCCCGGACTATTGAAGTCAGCATAACTCAAGAACCTCTGGATCGAGAACCTACGGTGCAGCTCTGTGCTTTTTTTGTTAATGGAGCTGTTTATTGTTGATATATTACAGATTTCAGGCATTGTAACACAGGGCGCCAGAACAAACAAGTGGGTAGTGAGCTACAGGTTAGCCTTTAGAGACAGCCCGACCAATGACTGGGTCAACTACACTGACATCAGCCACAGGAACGGGGTAAAACTTCATTTCAATTTCTCCAAGTCACGGATGATGTGCAAAAACCTGTCATGTTATTCAGATATCGTAACAGATAAACAATGTAGCGTACAATCACTTTAAAGTGATTCAAATAATCAACCAGATACTTAAGGTAATCGAGTCCTTCTCTCAGTTATGGCAGTTATTGTATAGTGTTTTCACATGACGTCATAGGGACATCACCATAGAGCTTTTTGCGTTTTAGTGAATCGTAGCTCAGTCGTTTTTTGGACTTTCAGATAATATCTATGAAGTGTAAAGCCTACAAAAGATAATACCAGAAAAATATATAAAAACATACCGAATAAATTTTACAAAACACCGTGTACGCTTGAGCTACGGTCCATTGATATGCCAACCAAGGACACCAACATGGCGGTCAGCACCTGCCTACTTCATTCAAATAGAAAGCGACTAAAATGCTCTATACGTGGTTTTGTGACTTTATCATGTTATTTGGAGCAGATTTTTCCCGCCAACAACGACGAGGATACGCGAATGAGAAACATTCTGCAAGAGCCACACGTCACCCGCTTCACCAGGGTGTACCCGGTGGACTGGGCCCCAGCCGGCGCCGCTATACGACTGGAGCTTCTCGGATGTGACATAAAACCAGGTGAATTCAATATACACGGTTTACTTTGCAGGTTCAATCACAATTTTAAAGCACTGTACCATATGTAATATGTGACGGGTTCAAAGACCACAACAACTCTTGAAAGAATTACCTTTATTCTTACTTCGGCCCTTATCAGCTTCTCTCTGAGGCTCTATCTTACATTGTGCGTTACCATGTTATCATACTTTTTTTTTACGAACTCGCTCAGTGCAAGGCCGTAAGGGGCCACTCATTTAAGCACTGAACTAATTCTTACTGTAGCAGCATCTCTTCGCCCTACGTCAGAAACATCAATGCTCGAGACAAGAATGACTTCACTGACCCATTAGGAGAAGGCTGCTCGGGAAATTCACTACGTATATATACCCTATTTAGGCCGGAATGTTTTGATCCACTCACACCGGGGCATGCCCCTACTCTTTTTCGAAAGATGTGGTGGGTTCTTTTACTTGCTCAAGGTGTGACTCTTCTCAAACACGGGACCTCCATTTAACGTCCTATCTGAGGGACGTCAATAACGAATGCTAAGTACTCATTTACACCTGAGTGAAGTGAGGAAATTTGTGTTAAGTGCCTTTCCCAAGGGCACCACGTCGGGACGCATGTCCAGACTTAACTTAACTGCACTGTGCCGTATATATATATATGTGGAGCTACCCCAATTTTGTCATTAATCCTCACAATATCTGCAAGGCTGATTTATCCCTATCTATTCGTCACAAAAATTATAGTGCGCTTATTCCCCATTGTCCTGCCTTCATCTATGGCTGACAATAAAGCAGCTTTCGAGAGAACCTGATGTATTTTTTTCCCTTTATCATCACACATTTACTTTTTAAAATTTTTATCAGTTACAACGTACTGTGACGACGGCTGGGTCATCTGGGAGAACTACTGCTACTTATTCAGAACTCAAGAGTTAACCTGGACACAGGCGGAAAACCGCTGCACTCAAGTGGGAGGACATCTAGCGTCAGTCAGAACTGGTCAAGAGAACGAGTTCATTCGCTGTACGTTCGTTTGCTTTATAGTCCTATTTGAACCAATTAGAAGATTCTCTATTGTCTGCTGTGTAAAGAATGATAAAGCCGCAAGAACACAAATTACATTTTCTGTTCAATCATTAGATATGCTACATCTATTGCATAGGCTACATTTTCTTTGTGATATCTCACTCAAAAGGAACAACTGTTCTGTAGTACATATCTGAAAAAGGTGAAAATAAACTTTGATGGGAATATTCCCTGTGTGTGCTCAGATGTTACTTTCTGTCATAATTTTTATTTTGCGTTCAACCATAAACTGTCATGTTACTTTTCATAGCTCACAGTGCGGCTCGAAAAATCTGGATCGGTTTGAACGACAGGGGGAATGAAGATACGTGGAGATGGACGGATAGCACCGGGGTGGTAAGAGAGACGGTGTCGTTTTTCTTTCAACCTGTGATAATGTCACTTCACCATTGCAAATAAACCGTATAAAACAAGGGGTAATAAACAAAAATAGAATTGTCTAGATCTGAAATATTGAAATGGAATCATAGACTGATCATGAAAGACAGGGAGGTGGTGTATTCCAGGTTAACAGGGATGATTTGATTGTCACACACAGGCCAGATCTAGACACAGACTGTGAGATCATTTGGACACAGACTCAACTGGCAGGAAAGAAACCACTAATGATTGGTACATACTATAGACCTCCATCGGACCAGGGCAATAGCCTGGATGAACTGGACAAGTCCATAAGTAAAATGGGACCTAAAATTAACTCTGACAACGTGATCATCCTTGGAGATTTTAACACACCTGGTATAAATTGGGATGCTAGCATAACACATAACACCCAGAACCATTCAGGGCAGGCACAGAAGCTACTGCACTTAGTGGATAACCATGGGTTATTCCAAACAGTTCAAGAGCCCACTAGGAATGGTAATCTCTTGGACCTGGTCCTGGTTAATAACCCAAATATAATCGAAAAGACCACAGTAGTTCCTGGAATAAGTGACCACGACATGGTATTGGTGGATGTCAACCTTGCACCCAAACAAAACAGGAAACCCAAGAGAAAAGTGTACATTCGAACTAAAGCTGATGAACCGGCCATCAAGAGTGACCTTAGTGACTATGCAACAAACTTTAACAAACGAACTGAGGTAATGTCCGTGACACAGAAATGGGACGATTTTAAAGACAAAATAAAGCACACTATGAACTTGCACATCCCTAGTAAAACAACATCAAGCAGATACAACCTGCCTTGGTTCAACAGAAACCTAAGAAGGCATTGTCGTAAGAAACAACGTCTTTACAACAAAGCTAAGAGAACAGGGCGAGAGGAAGACATGAACAAATACAAGAGAGTTAAGAAGGGTGTACAGAAAAGCATAAGAGCAGCACATTCAAAATATGTGGCAGACATACTGGGGGAAGCCATAATAGACAAACCCAAAACATTCTGGTCATACATAAAAGGCCTAAGAAGAGACCTTGTCGGCGTAGCCCCTCTAAAGATTGGTAATTCCATTATCAGTGATAGCGAGAAAAAAGCAGAGGCACTCAGTTCACAGTTTAAAAGTGTGTTCACAGAGGAAGACACAACAAACATGCCAAGTCTCGGACAGCCCTGTACCCCTCCCATGGAACACATAGTGATTTCCCCTAATGGTGTCGAAAAAATGCTCCAAGGTCTCAATCCATCTAAAGCATCTGGTCCAGACCAAATACCTCCTTGGTTCCTCAAAATGACAGCCACCGAAATAGCACCTGTGTTAACCAATATTTTCCAACACTCGTTAGACACAGGAGAAATTCCCAAAGACTGGAGGGATGCAAATATATGTGCCATTTTTAAAAAGGGAGATAGAGCTGTCCCCGGCAACTACCGACCTGTGTCACTGACCTGTATATCCTGCAAACTACTTGAACACATTATTCATAGTCATGTCATGAAACACTTAGAAAGTTTCAACATATTGACTGACTACCAACATGGATTCAGAGCAAAGCGATCCACAGAAACACAGCTTATATTGACAGCTCACGACATAGCTGGCGCACTGAACAGTAAAAAACAGGTAGATCTAGCAATTCTTGATTTTACTAAAGCTTTCGATAAAGTCCCACATAGCAGACTCATCACAAAACTAGAGCACTACGGAATTCAAGGCACCACGCTAAATTGGTTGAAGGCTTTCTTGACCAATAGGGAACAGACGGTAGTGGTAGAAGGCAAGGCCTCAGCTCCAGTTAGAGTTGCGTCAGGCGTACCACAGGGAACCGTTCTGGGACCGTTACTCTTCCTCCTGTACATAAATGACTTACCAGACCAGCTTGATTCAAATGTGAGGTTATTTGCCGATGACTGCCTGTTATATATAGAGTTGTCCACACAGAGTGACTCACAGCTTTTGCAAGAAGATTTGAACACACTTGAAGAATGGCAAACCAAATGGCTCATGCAGTTTAATCTGGAAAAATGTTACATCATGCACATAACAAACAAACGAAACCCAATTGTAACCACCTACCAGTTCTGTGGACAGGCTCTAGCAACAGCAAAGAGCCACCCGTACCTAGGCGTTACATTAACAACGGGGCTAAAGTGGAATACTCATATCAACAAAGTAACAACTAAGGCTAAACAGACATTGGGAGTGATCAAACGTAATTTGTGGGCATGCCCAGCAAAGGTAAAATCACTTGCATACACGTCTCTAGTAAGACCTAACCTTGAATATGCTGCAACAGTTTGGGATCCATACACAAAGAAGGATATAGATAAACTGGAGAGGGTGCAGAACCAAGCTGCCAGATTCTGCACGAACAACTATAAAAGGGGCGCTAGTGTAACAAAAATGAAAGCAGATCTGCAATGGATGTCACTTGAGGACAGGAGAACAATGTCCAGACTTTGCATGATGTACAAAATGACTAATAAACTTGTGGACGTACCGACTGATAAGTATCTAATGTCAGCTCAGAAGAGGACCAGAAATAGTCATGCTTTTAAGTACCAGAGTTATCAGCCAAGGATTGATGTGTTCAAAAATTCGTATTTCCCGAGAACCATAGTAGAATGGAACTCGTTGTCATCAAGTACTGTAGGAGCTTCCTCACTAAGTAGCTTTAAAGAACGGTTGCAGTCAGATATGCAAAGACTAGGTGTAACAGACCGTTCGGTGTAATATGACCAGCTGCTGCCGCGCCGCGTGCCTGCGAAGCTGGTGTGTTACGCCTAATGGCGGTTATACCGGCTATATAGATACAAATACAGATACAGACTTTTTGAGAAAAAGGGTGAACTCAGTCTATCTGGGATGATGAAATCAACATTGACATTAACAAACAAACAAACAAACAATACATTGATTCAATGAAAATGAGGATGAATAAGAAATGTTGAATATTCAATTTGATTTGTCTTGAGTCTATTGACCTGTTTTCCAGGGCTATCTAAACTGGCTGAATAATCAACCTGACGACGCGGGAAACACTGAAGACTGTGTTGAGATGTACACCAACGGGCGGTGGAACGACAACAGATGCAACAACAACAATGTTAAACGAGACTCTGTCTGCAAGAAAGCCCCAAGTAAGCCTGAATAAAGCTTTTTACCGATTTGTAATCATTTTTGTAAATCCCGTTTTTGTTTGCCTCTGTCTATTAATCATACCTTAGAAATATCGTTAGCTAGTAGGTTAATCTTTTGAGAGACACAGGTGCTATTCATATGAGTGATGTCATTTCTTCGTCACTTATTACATCTATAGAACACATATCTATCGGTATCTAAACCATCTCACCTCCTTATTGAATGCAACTGACACCCATAGTGTCATGGGTCCTGCATGCAGCCTTACGTTGAACTTTCTAAACGATGTGCTGATAGCTACGATTTAGTACAGTTCAAATACTAACGTTACAGTTGTCTTTGCTGTTCTTTTACTACTGACTTGCATATTTTTTACAAGAAGAACTTTGTGGTTATAATGATGTCTATGTAAATTGTCATCATATGTATTTTCAGACAATGGGTCTCCGCCACCTCCACGGACAACTGTGGGTAAGAGAATCCTATAGATATCTACTTCGAACATTCAGCCCGCATGGTAGTTGTACTGTCCAGGATGAAATAAAGACTAGTCAGTTTTCCATTGCGATTGTTCAAGTTGATAGATGGAGCTGGCAATTCTTCACAAGTAAGTCATTTTTTCTTATGTTGAATAGCTAATAAGCCAGTATGAGTACTTGACGTTTGATTATTTCCCACTGCTTTCAGGCTGGACTAGTGACGTGTGTCCTCCAGACTGGGAAGATAATCCTCTTAACGACTTCTGCTACCAGTTCCACACAGGGTCCTTCCGAACATGGCAAGACGCCAGGGCAGTGTGCCAGGCAAACGGTGGCGATCTTGTCAGCATCAACACACCTTCTGAAAGTGCATATATCACAGGTGATTCTGAACAACGCTTTTTAGTCTTGCGGGTTGCGTCCAATGGATTTTGCGACCTACCGAGTATAAGCAGGTTCCAAATTCGGAAAAAAAGAATTGTTAGTTGCCAACAATACCATCATTCAAATCAAATATGTAAAAATATAGACGGAAGGGAAATGGGGTTGCACTTAAGCTACACAACTTATATTAACACACATCAATAACTTCATTGAAGAGCCATAAGATATGGATATTAGCTCAACGTCATATTGTTACTACACCTGTTGCACTAAAATGTGATCAGTTTAGTAAAAATCGAAGCGCGTTGGTATGGATAGATTTAGATCTAGCACTAGTATTAATAGGATGGTGGAATCCCTATCTGTTCACTAACAGGAAGAGTTGCTTCGGTCACCAACATGGCCACCATGTGGATAGGAGCGCACGACCAGACGACAGAGGGCGGATGGAGTTGGGTTGACGGGTCTCCTTTCAACTTTCTTAACTGGGGAGGTGGTAAGTATAAGACCTCATACCTCAGTGAGGTATCTAGGGTTTGTGTAAATTTCTTGTTTTACCTTACCTCACTGATTATGCCAAAAAAGATTTATTCATAGAATGTCCTGATTAATCATGCAAAGTAGGTTTTAATCTGTATGAGAAGCACATAATTATGCACATATCAGTGTAAGTTACCTGAATGCCGCAAATAATCCCTCCTTTCTTGATTTTCAACAAAAGCACTTTTAAGTCAAAACTATGCTGGTCATTACTTTTGTTAAGTATATTGCCAAAAAATAACGACAACCAATCAATCCCTTCCCAACTTATCACTTACCAAACTTTCGAACACATATCGTTTCTATAGTTCCAAATTTAACGGATACGGGGCCATAACTATACCACTTTTTTGACGTCGAAAGCTATCAGTCACCAGAAAAGCAAGACCGAAGTATATCCAGGACGAACAGCGCAAAAGACAAAAAAATAATCTTTGACCTTCGTCTTCTCAAGACCTACTTACATATCAAATTATGTAAGTAGGTATTACATTATCAAATATAATTCATCAAATACAATTGAACCAGACCGTCTTAAGTTATGCTAACCAAAAAATTGCGGAAACATAAACAGACACACACGTGGACACAGACATACAGACACACACACACATGCATACACACACGTGGACACAGACATACAGACAGACACACCCGAAACAATGTCTCCCTTTTAGGGTATGTACAAGGTAAACATTTTGTTGAACGCATACTTTAGATGCCAGTGCAGAAGCTTAGGTTACAATACATGTGTCGCTAAATGGTTACTCTTTTTCAACGTCATCACATTGATTGTAATGTAATGTTTGCCATCAAGGGGAGCCTAACAACGCTGGAAATGGTGGCGAAGACTGTACAGAGATCGCTGTTACTACAGGCAACTGGAATGACCTGAACTGTGACAATCTTAGAGGGTACATCTGCGAAATGAGAGGTATATTCATCCTGATTGATTTGTATTTTCATATTTCTTCAGACAGATATCATAAAGCTGCTAATTAAAGCAAAATGTCATATTTTTAAGGAATTTAAAACTCTGTTTATTTTGGAAATCTTTTACCGGGTAAATAGACGTATTTCTAACGGACCACATCGTGTAGCTATATGTATAAGTTGGAAGACTTGGCGATGCAACCTTAAACTGAAACCCTATCGTGCCTGACGATAGTCGTGGCAACGTCTGACAACATTTTACTCCCCTGCGTTTCTACAGCAAATGTACCGACTCCAACTCCCGTCCCAGACCAGCCAGGCAAGTGTAAAAGTATATATTATTGTTGTAGAATGGACATTATACATCCGAAAATAGTTGGATGTATCAAATAAAATGAAATAGAAAATAGGAAATTATACAGTTTTCATATGTAACGTTATGATTGCAAAACTTCAAGATGAGGAATAACGTAGAGGAACCAATCATTGTCCGATTTATTTCAAAACGCCATTTATCTTAAAAACACGATGACAGAGCCAAATGTGTAACCTAGGGAAGAAACATCAACTCTTCTAAAAGGAACAACGCATGCTGGTCTGTGCCTTTTATTCGCCTGCGTAACGTCGTGCGTATATCCATACTGAGGTCTATGATGAAGAGTTGCGCTAGGGGAATTCATTATGGTCCACTTGAGTCTTTGTCCTTCCAGTGCTCAGAGACAAATGCAGATACATTTTCCAAAGTTTTCTACAAACAAATGATAGCAAAGTCATAATGTTTGCCCCCACCCGCTGACTTGACGCGGTTGAAGAAAACCATGTTGTGCAGTCATTCTCACCAATACTGATAGGCATGTGAAACTCACGTGATAACGGCATAGCAACAGTGTTTTGATGTGCGAATACGTAGTGTCAGCGATGGGAGTCGCTGGGTTACTGTTATGGAAACTTTAGAAAATGGGTAAGAATTTCAAACATTGAATCACCATACTAAAAGGTAACAAAACGTTCTGACGTCAGGTATTTTCAAGAGGTATAAGCTATCGTGCGAGTTAAAAAACTAAGTTTGCGGTGTCGACTTACAGTTGCACGTCATGCATGATGCTTACACGTATCTTGTTGTTACGGCTACAGGATTTTATTCTGAAGGCAAACATGTTTCAATGCTTTGTATAAAGGAGAGTCATGACTAAGGATGATACTTATGTTGTCCTTTATTGCTCATGAGAACTGGCTTTTGCCCAATTTACTTGACATGTGGACATGACCCAACAACAATAGATGCCGCGCGATAACATGTACCGCTACGTAACATGCATGGCTATTAACAATTGTAAGTTGCTTTTGCAGATGAACATGTTCTCCACATATGCGAGCGCAACAGTGACACCATCAGTTGTCTAGGAGACGAAGTTATTCAGGTAGTGTCAGCTAACTATGGGAGGACTGACTCCAACGCCTGCGCCGACAGTCCCATATCTGTTGTAGACTGTCTCAGCCCGACGGCACTTCTGACTGTAAGCATGTCTCATAGATGCCTTATGATTGTGTTCTTTTGTCTTTTCTGGTCTATACATGTTTGTTCCATAGAAGCATAGAAGACGAAAAGTGTAGACGTTGTTTTCACAGCATGTGAATAGCGAGATCGTTATAAATCAAGAGTACTGTATTTACGCAACAAAAGTAAAATGACTTTCGTAATGTTATCTACAGCAATAGATAAATAGACGTAAATACAATTTCACTACAGTTTTTCATATCCAGACAAGTTACACACAGTATCAAAAGGACTATCTACCCCTAGAATACAATTGAACCTATCTATTATGTAATGCTCGAGTCTTATACTTATTCAGCACAGCCCAGGAAGGTATGATTTTGTCCAAATACCAGGTTCAGAGCATATGCGACAACCAACAGTCGTGCACACTGGACGCCACCAACGCCGTGTTTGGCGACCCATGCCCAGGAACCTACAAATACATAGAAATACTTTACAGATGCACTTTAAGCGGTAAGTAATCTTTTCATCAAGTTTATAGATCAACGGACAAGATACTACAATTACAAGATAAGTAAATGAAGCATTGTCTTAGCGAACCATACAAATGGAGAATAAAGAAATACACGTATTTATTTATTTATCAATCTTTAGGGTGGTCCTTCAGTTAGCTATGTAACTGATTTCTAAGGAAGTCCTTACACTTACTCTTAATTGTTTGTAAGGATATAGCATATACATCTATACGAAGTCTGAAGAGACGTTTCATCATATTTCCCTACAGTTTGTCTTGTTCCCATGGGTATGGAGGCTGGTACCATTGCTGACTACCAGCTGTCCGCCTCAAGTAACAACCAGTATGCTGGGAGGTATGACCACATCAGAAAACTACTTTCAGTCCATGAAGCACAAGCTGTCTTATCTAATACAATAAGAGGCCATTTATACTTAAAGACCTACAGAATGCATTCGCTATGAAGTCACTATCAAGCCAATCAAAAGTTGTTCATTACGCTCATTAATCGCCGGTTATTCTTATTGTGTTTTCAGTGGTTGAGTTATGAGAAGATGGCGGTTTTATTTTGCCAGTTTGCCAGAAATTTTCTAGTGGTTTGACCCATGAAAGGCTTATTAGATTTCATCATTATACCTTCTGGACAATATTTCTACAGTATGTAAAGTAGGTGAATTAAATCCGACCGCTGCCCTGCTGACTCATGCCATCTTATGACTTGTATAAGGAACAGAACTGATGGTCTGGACTGTTTTGTTCTACAGGGCCCGCTTGAATTACATCTCCAGGGATAATAACCCTGGCGGTTGGGTGCCTCTGTCTGGAGACGGCCAGCCTTGGATACAGGTCGACTTTCGGGCGAGCAAGAAGGTACCAATTATAATTAAAGTAAAACACGAGTTGCAAAGTTGTGTTCATGCTGGCGGAGAATAGGTTTGTTAATATGATGTTTTTCTACATGTTGGATTGAGAAATGATATGTTGTGAGTGAAATCGTTCAACTATACACCCCATATGTATTGCCAGAAAACTTATCAAAATCTGATATTTTATTACCGTCGGCGAGAAGGTTATAACTTGCAGAGCGTTTGTGTGTGTGTATGTGTGTGTGTGTGTGTGTGTGTGTGTGTGTGTGTGTGTGTGTGTGTGTGTGTGCCGGAGCCAATTTCCTTTTAAACGTTGAGGTCGATGGATCGTCATGATTTTTGGTATGTAGTGTATGTGTGGTAATGATTTCTAATTATACAAATACAGAGCTAATTTTCAAATTAATTAGGAAAGCTTATAAATCAACTGCATCCCATTAAAGGACTCTCAAAAGCACGTGACTAATGTAACAGAGAAAGAGATGAATATCGATAGATACTCGATGAATGCCTAATTTGCATAATCAATGACAAAATAATATTATTCCATAGCGGTAAATGCAAATGAGGTCATAATTTACATGATCTATAACGAAATGCTACAATAGTCTTCTTTGCTGAGATAATCATTACAACCTGACAGGCATCATGGAGTTCAGCTACACTAGGGTGCATACCGACCATCACTATAGTAACTAGAGTTCTACAAACATATTATCTTCGCTAAATAATCAAGGCTTATTATAGAGAGTGCCTTTATCTAAGATTTAAAAAAAATCATATGGTGGTCCAGGACTAGTATATGATTCCCATCATTTACCACTATGATATTTTTTAATTTTCTACTTAATTATGCAAATTAGGTAGCTATGTTTGCATTATTGATATCTATCTACACCTTTCTCTTTTTCAGTTACATATGTGACATGAAATACAGCGGATTTATAAACTTTCCTTTCTAATTATGCAAATCAGGAGCTGGTTTACATAATTAGAATGGAAAGTGTATAAATTTGTATTTGATTAATATGTAAAGCACCATGTGAGCTATCTACATACCAAATCACGAGGATCTGTCGACCCTTTTTTTCAGTTATTCATGTCCGAAGGTAAAAAAAAAACATCCACTGCAGTTCCTAACAGGCCGCTAGGGGGCCCAAACGTACACAACTTACTTCATGTGGCATGAATTGTCCACCGCACAATAATCATGACCGCGTGCCGTAGCACTTGCAGAACATTTGACCTCAAACTTTGAAGCTCTGCTGCGAACACAATCCATCCACTATATATCATGCATAACCACCAACAGCTTCTCGAATTATGTTGTCCACATACAAACACTCATATATACGCAGCCAGCTGCAGTACCGACGGAAAATGCCAGGTGAACCATTTTCAAACTTGACCTCCTTACCCACAACCGCTACTCACCTACCTAAAATCATGAAGATCCATCAACATTTCCGTCAGTTTTGTTGCCTACATGCAATTGGTTTATTGGTAAAAAGACTTGCATTAGTGAAGTACACAATAGTTCTTTACTATTCTTCCTGGAGTCTCATAACATAAACATTACATTGGAACACATACACATAACATTACATAATATATACATATTTACATACATCAATTTCAGTTCTGTAAAGATATGTTTGTGTCCGTTTTCAGTCTGTCTTTGATGAGTATTTTGAATGAGGATGGCACAGATGGTCTGATGTGATGTGGAAGAGTATTGTACGATTTTTGCACCGGTACAGGACGGACTTTGTTGCAGATGTTGTTTTTGGCAGCTTGAAATCATTCCGTTTTGCCCATCTCGTGCTGTAAGTGTGTTGGTCAGATAGTAGGTATAGTGTTTCCGCAAACAATTTCACCAACGACTGGTCCAAATATCATGTGCCGCACTTCTTCTGATGGCACCCAAGGATCGAGCCATTTCCTTTTATGTAAAGGTCCCATGTAAGAAATTCGTCCAATGTACAGCCAAGTAGCTTCATAGTTGAGATTTGATTTATTGGACTCCCGTCAGCAGATAAGGTGAGTTCAGGTTTCTTTTGATTTACTCCCAATCAACATACACGTCTTTTTCGCATTCAAGAAGAGTTTGTTTAAACGCACCCATTCACATATATTATTCATAACTGTCTGTAACTTATTAAACCGTAACTGTCTCAACTGATGGCGCACACGCATATGCTGATGTATCGCCTGCGTACATGGCGGGGGTAGTCTCCGTCACGGTAAGTGGCAAGATCGTAAATAACAAAAGACCAAGGCAACTCCCTTGGGGAACGCTACCATGTATCTTCCTGAAGGTTGAATTCGTGCCATTGAAGTGCACACACTGTTTTCTCCCTGCCAAGTAACTGCCAATCCAATCATCCGTTGTATCTAAGAAACCGTAGCATGCCAGTTTTTGTAACAAATGGCTGTGATCCACCAAGTCAAAAGCAGCGGAGAAATCCAGGAAGATGACCCCGACGATGTTCCCCTGGTCTATTTTATAATACCAGTCATCAACTAGTTGCAAGAGTGCAGTGCCAGTGGAGTGATGAGTTCTGCAGGCGTGCTGGTAAGGTGACATCCAGGCGTTCCCTTGGAAATAATCCGATATTTGAGTTCTTACAACTTTCTCCTTACTCATTCACAATCACACAAACATGCAAAATCCACTGTAGTACTGTAGGGAAAAGCCAGGTAAACCATAATCCAACTTGACCTTCGTTTCCACAATTGCTACTCAATTAGCAAAAATCATGAAGATTCATCAACGGCTTCTCGAATTATGCTCTTGACATACATACAGACCCACCCACAGCTGGCGTAACCGAAAATATAACCCTCTCGGCGAAGGTAATTAAGATATTCAAGAGACGTTCAATATCAACCTTGATCCCGTTCACGTCAGGTCACTGGTGTGATCACACAAGGGAGACAAGATGCAGACCAATGGGTGAAGACATTCACGGTGCAGTTCAGTGACGACGGCGTCTCCTACAGGACATACAAGGGCATCGATGGAAATGATAAGGTACTACTGACTACATCTTTTCATTAACAATTACTTCTTTTGAGAGCCAAACACCGTTGCGTTCGTCCTAAATTATGTACAAACTTCCAATACATAACGATATGTCTACTTAGTTAGAATTCGATATTTCTAAGTGTTTTTTCACATATTACACTACCAAAATGCCTTTTCTCGGTTTTCTTGTTTCTTCTTATACACATAAAAGATTTTTTTTAAAGAATAAGACTTTCTGTGTTTAAGAAAAACATTTTGTCCACAGTTAAGAAATTATTTCTTATAGCAATTTTTTTCTTAGAAAATCTCTTGAAGTAATATTATTCGAGAAAAGGGAGAGAAAAAATCTAATATTTTCTTAAACATAACATGACAAATAATCTAGAAACAATAAAAACAAGAAATTAGACTTGAGTTTCTAGAAATTCTTGAGAGTGAAAATCTTGTTCAAAAATAGTTCTTTAACTTAAGAGAATTAGAAAAGTGTTCCTTGTTGTGAGAATTTCCATGGAAAGAATCAGACAAATTCTTTAATTTTTCTTTCATATTCATTCTTCAAATTCTTGATATAAGAAAATTTGTCCACGTGTTAAGAATAATGTGAAAAACAAGAAAAATCATTTTTGGTAGTGTAAACGTTTTTCCTTCAGCTACTACCAAAATATTTGGATTTAAAAAAACTCAGCTAACTCTGGGTTAATGCTTCTAGTAATAAAACGATATGCCTTTACTGTGTTTAACACTCTGCTGTCAATCTAAGAGATTTTTCTTAAAATTGATTGACTGCCATATTTACAGATTTTCACCGCTAACACAGACAGATCATCTAGTGTATCGAACAGTCTGGCAAACGCCAACTCCATCCTGACCCGGTACTTAAGAATAGCGCCCATAGCCTACCAGGGTTCGGCAAGCTTACGATTTGAAGTTTTGGGCTGCGACCCGGCAAGTAAGTTGGTTCTATATACATTGTTTTATGGAAAGGGGCGACATAACGTTAAATCATAAGAAGGTCGTAGAACGCATTTAATGTATAAATCTTGGTAAGATGATAACTTCTAGAATCTTTCTGCGCTATTGGTAAATCGTATAATCAAGTATTGCTGACATCATAGACTTGCGGTTAAATTTTTCACATGCATGTCTGAAATATTTACTACACACTTGTGGCAAGGTCATAGATGACCGTGCAAAAACTGATTGCCATGTGTAAGAAATACATACGATACGACAGAGGTTTCCACGTAAGAATAGCAGAATTCGTTATATGATGGGAACTATCACCAGTAATGTAGTTAGCAAAACGTTGATTATTCACAAATAGTCCGGAGTAGATGGTTTCAACATTTGTTAATCGCTCTATTTGTCCTATGGGTTTTTTAAGGATTTGTAATGGAGGTATTCTGCAGGCGCAGTGTCATGTGTTATCAATTGACATCAGGATTATAGGCTACCTACAATATCGCGAGTTTTGGAAATAAACGCAAAAGCTGTTGATATTCAAATGTGATATTAGTACAATAGTATCTTGGAAACACTGTTATCTTTTTGGCGAAGCTTCAGAAGCGAGCTTGATAGTATATTTACGCCCGATTTACAAGAATTTCAAGAATTGCACAGTCCGTCCGCACAGACACTGCGGACGCCTATCTGTCACTCCATACCTCGTTAGCACGGTCTGGCATTTCGGCACGCAGGTCGATGACAGATGACCTACTTACGTGGTGTCCGATTTCGTACTGGTGGAGTGTGTCAGGGAGTTCTCCGGACACTGAATCTAGTATTCTAGCTTTGAAAAGGGTTTTCATCCCATCCCAGTTGATCTATTATCACAAGAACGTGCTGAACATAATGCCTCCCGCCAGAAAAAGACCACTGTGGACACCAAAATTTCAGGAGCTCTAAGCATATGTCGAAAAGCTTTTTAACGGAACGATAAAGAACGTGGTTTCCGCTTTGGCAGTCTACACTGAACGCTTAACGTGGATCGGTGCGATTTCGGAAAAACAACTGTCAGTAACTCCTCGAAAGCACAACCTACAGAGCCAGAAAAATAACCAAAACGATCCTTGGAGCCCCAGCACATCGCATATCTTAACTTCTGGCCTAGATTCTCACTCCACCTATCCAAAAATGGCAGAGAAAGGACACTTCACCTGGAGTGTGCTCCGGCCTTTCGATATCTGCTTAGAACTCCTCGAGTCATGATGCCTTTCTATATCTGCTTGGTGGACGCCTTACTGACTTCTAACTGCTTTTTGAACCAATACTATGGCAGAACTAAGAGTGCTACGTTGGTACTTTCCTTACAGTGAAGTAAGATCAGCCCAGACACCTTCGCCATGGCAATAATTACTAATTGCCACACTTATTTCTCCTAGCAAAGAAACCCTAGCACAGAAATCCAAGGGGAGGTGGATGAAACACCCCTGTCAAAAAGTCCTAGGGAGCACACCTTAGCCAAAAGAAGCCAGTGGGGATGGCCCCTGTAGATTTATGTAACTAGGTAGCAAGGCCTAGCAAGAAACGCCAGTGGGAATGGCCCCATTTAACAATACGTAACCCTGTATATTTGTGGAATTGCAAATGTGTAATGTAAATGTGCTGTTATGTTACGTACGTTCGCATGTTTGAATAAAAATATGGAAAGATAACACTGTTGTTTTTTTAAGAAAAGTTTGATTAACTGCATAACAATCGACATACTTATACATGATGTTTTAACTTTGCAGACATCGCAACATGTTTATCGTCGGGGAAAGACCTTGCGGCATCCATTGGAGAGCAGTATTACACGTACGTGCTGGACAACATTTATAGAAACGAAAGACAGACTTCAACAATTGTGTTTAGCGGAGTTAAAGAAGGCAAAAATCATTAAGTCTAGATTCTCTCCGTAACATGTTTAGCAGAGATTGCTTAAGACACCTATTTTAATTTGATTTGCTCGTATTTTTTATTATATATCGCGCACTTGACACAAGTACTTCAAATTGACTTTTTACTTCAAGTCATTTTCTGTATCATTTTCAGAGTCCATTGCCCACCTGGCTGTGCATCACAAAGCTACTTTGTTTGGGGAACAGGAACTTATGCTGATGTGAGATTTTAAATGCATTTGAAGGCTTTAATTAGTGACGTCAGAAGAACCAGTGCCTTATGCTTTTTAAAAATGCTTTCACTTCGCAATGTCGCCATCTATTCATGCCTCTTGGGAAATTTAAAACATTTAATGATGTTTTGCCCTTTGATGGGCATAATGATCATTTTCTATTACTCCTTTCCACAAAAGACTTCTCTTACACTATTCTTATACATTTCATTGTTTCGAAGGATTCTTTTGTCTGTGCCTCCGCCGTTCACGATGGGAGGATCACTGATGCCAACGGCGGGGAGGTGACAGTCCTGATGCAAGCCGGGGAGAGTGCATATGTGGGAAGTACTATGAACGGCGTCACTACACAAAAGTAAGTTACGGCTTTAAAAAATACTAAGCAGAATTAATTTTTCCAGTCAGCCTAGAATTCAATTTCCTTCATGCAAAGATGACCAGCATATTTATAGGTCGAAATACCGGTACTATATAGATGATATGTGAGAAAATATGTAATATGTAAGAAATATATGTTTTTCTTACAGCTTTGGAGCAGATGACGCATCGTTTACTTTCAACATGAACGGTGCGTCGACATTTTACTTTGATGAAACATTAAGAGAACAAAGACAAGATGAAACAATGTCGAAACAAAACATTAACGATGTATTTGGTATTCTCTGCAGCGATTAGTCCTGTCGCTTTCGGAAGAAAGTTAGGTGTAATTGGGTTAGCTGCATTTTCTCTGATGTACTTCGTATTGAAAGTAACAAAGATTGGGATCGATATTCAATCTCCGTTTATCCATCAAAACATCTAAATTTCACTTGTGGCCGACAGGTCTGAGATGCCCTACTGGTTGGACGTCTTTTGGTGACAACTGTTACCGACTGTACGACGGCGGTGCTGACGACGTGAAAAGCTGGAGGCGGTCCAGCCAGAGCTGTGGGCTGCAGGGAGCCGAGTTGGCATCCATTGCCAACCAGGCAGAACAAAACTTTGTCTACAGTCTCATTCAACCAGGTAGGATACCAGCCATTAGAAGCAATCCTCAAGAAAATATTGTAGACTTCAGCTTTACCAATATCATTGTTATAAATATACGGGTTTTCCTTTCGTTGTCGACAACCCTCAATCAAACAATCCAATTGCCAACGCTGAATGATGCCAGCATTTTGAAGTAGGAGAAAACGGTTTATTTTCCCTACTCAAAATTCCAAAAACATTTTTTTGTATGTAGCAAAAGTTCATAACAAATCTTATGCAAATTCATCATATGGTTATCAATTAAAATTCACGATATTGCATCTTCTTTTTAATAAAGAAATCACTAATATCCACCGTTGCTCGCAGCGTCAATGAACAACGTCTGGCTCGGTCTGAATGACAGAGATGTGCAGATGTTCTTCCAGTGGTCTGACGGCACACCTGTAACCTTCACTTTGTGGAACGACAATGAACCCAACAACTATCAAGGAAGAGACGAGGACTGCGTAAACATGTACAAAAATGTGAGACGTAACAACATAACTTACATTTCACTACCCCAATACTCTTGAATGTTAACACTTCTAGGATGCTTGTATTTCTTAGAATATCCTTGCGTCGTTTTACATTAAAATGATACGAAATTGTACTTCCCTTGAGCTGCTATTGTCATCCTGAATTTTTTTATTGGATACAATAATAGACGTAAATACATATTACAGAATGGGCTTTGGAATGACGCCCAGTGTGACAGCCATTACCCGTATGTCTGTGAGATACCAAAGCAGTCATTACCAGAACCAACTGTGCTGCCGACAGTGGCAGGATGTGAACAGGTGGGTAAAAAGAACCTTGCCTGTGAGTCGCCCGGCATAAACCTGAAAGAAATTTAACACAATAAGATTGATAGAACGTAATTAAACACTAGTCACATTATTGACCATAGGTCCAAAAAGGTTTGCATATTTCGTAATCTCCAAGAAAGTCGTAAGGTTTTCTGACTATCGGGCTTCCCTGGTGTACTTTTCAGCCAACTGGCCCAACGTTCAGATAGATAACATTTTTCGTACAAATCGCATATTTTGTGGCTCTTTGGTGGTATTATATTTTCTTCATTCATTTCATTGCCGTTCTTGTAATGCCATAGGGTTGGCTTGGGTACGAGAATAGCTGCTACATCTTCAACAATATCCCCGCTGTCTTCCAAGACGCAAGACGATCTTGTCGCAGCCTCGGTGCGGACCTTGTGGCTGTTACCGACAGGTGCTGCTTTCATCCGTGATTTCATTTGCCGATACGTTTATCATTACCAACACAGGTATATCAGCACTTTTTATTCTGCTGACGTAATTTTGTTATGCAGTATGTTTAACATTTACCATATCTCCTGACCACAGATTTGAACAGGCATTCCTTTCTGCCCAGCTGGGAAATCGCGACGGAAACTACTGGATAGGTCTCCGGGGTACCCGGGACGACGACACTGGAGTTGTAGTTTACCAATGGAGAAATGGCGAACCGCTAAGCTTCACAAACTGGGATCGCCTCCAGCCAAGTAAGCTGAAACATTCCGAACTAGACTTTCACGACCTCATACATTTGAGAAATCATTTTAACCTTCATGGCTGATGTAGCATCTTATTACCCGGATGTCTAATCTTCATCGACGGATGTAGCATAATGTTTAAGTATTGATTACATATGGTTGTCATTTCCATATACAAATGATTCTATCTGTTTTTATGATCTTGTCTACCCAAAAAACAAAGGTTGTCCAAAGTATAAAGTGTCATCTATTCTAGCATTTTTTCAAATTATCCAAATGAGGCCCTGATTTGCAAAATTTCTGTTCGATGATGTTCACTTTTAACAAACAGATCAAATTCCTGTCATCTATAACTATGGTATTATAAGAATTTTTCATGAATTATGCACATAAGCTCATATTTGCATGATTGATATCTATCTATATCAATCAGACATGTCAGAGCGTAAGCTAGCTACAAACCAAAATTCAGGACGATCTGTCTATCCATTGTTGGGATATTCTGAAACAAACGGCACAAAGCCGGCATATGTTGAGTGACCTAGATCCCAATCCAGTCAACACCCCCAAACTACCTTCCAATAGAACTGTTAATTATTCAAAAATCCCCTATTTGCACGATATACATTCATTATGTTAATAATCACATAAGGTACCTACCTACCAAAACAATGAAAACCACCAACCCCTGCTTCAGTTATCTTCCTCCAAAGTGTAATACAAAAAGGGCCATTGCACTTCCAAACAAGCCGCTAGTGGGCCCAAACGTACACTACTTCATCTATGCACCAAAAGTTATCCACCATTAAAAAAATCATAACCACGGCACTTCCAGAAATTGAACTAAAAAACAATGTCCCTCTGCAGTGCCGTCAATAATCGATAGGAGGCCTATTATCGAAGTTGACGATTGTCTTCTCTAACCCTACCCACCTACTTAATGTTGTGTTGAGTTTTTTTGGCCGTTTGTTTCTAAGCCAGGAGGCTCATTTGAAAAACAATTATGCAAAAAGTCCAATAGAAGACCAGTCATTTTAACGATACCTGTCACCATGGAAACCTAGAACAACAGCCCCCAACACCATGGTTACAGTCAGTTCCAATTCAAAGTCAATCAAAGTTATCATAATAATAAATACTTTGCAGGCGACGCTCCATTGAAAATCAGTAGGTAAGGGGCGGAAATGGGAAGACGCTAAAACTGGGATCAGAGCTTTGTGTGTCAATCCATGTGTTCCTTATTCCATGGAATGTACGAAGACATTATCAGAATTTTTGAAGAGGATTCCTTTCGTATTCAAACAGAAAGAGTTGGGTACGTGACTTAAACCAGAGCATTGGAAAAAAGCCCTACATTAGTTGAGCTTTGGTGGACATTCATTAAAGGACTTATATTTCACAACTCAGGAACTTGCTGAACGCCCTTCGTAGTATATTGTACGAAGAGCCAGTATGACCTGCTCACTCAGTGCTTAGTTCACTGTCTGTGGGCATGACCAGCGGAGTCAGTCCAGCTAACACACTACATGATATCATCGAGATTTGTCACGCCTTTGGGGAAATCCCATAGACATGATTAAGTTGAATCCTAACTTTCTTCAGAAATCAGAGAGACGGTCAAAGTCACTCTTCATTGAAAATCAACATACAGTAGTATACAAAAATGAATTACACTGAATTAGGCTGATTGACGTACAGATACGTACAAAATCATATACATGTACATGTGATAGCAAACCCTATGTCAATTTGTCTTCGTCAATTAATGGACATGGTCATGACAACGCAACTGCATTCCATCCAGGCTTCAATTGGGGCGCGTGTGTCAGCATGACCGCTGGCCTACGCGGTGGATTATGGGACGACAACAGGTGCGTCGAGACGTTTCCCTACATTTGCGAGAAGCTGCGGAGCGGCTACACCCCTCCTCCGGGTGTAACTCACGCATCTACCGCCAGATGTCCGCGAGGTTGGCTGACACAGACAGGCGTTAACTACTGTTATCAGGTAACATCTATGGTCCCCTCAGCGAGTATTACACATCCCTTGATATTCTTCAATGATCAATCCCATTGATATTTCCACTCTTTGCTGAGAAGGTTATGTTTTGATGCTGTGTTTGTGTGTGTGCGCGTGCGCGCGCGCGTGTTGTGTGTCTGCGGGTATGTGTGTGTGCGCGCCCACGCGCGTGTGTGTGTCTGTGTGTGTGCGCACGTGTGTGCGCGCGCGCGTGTGTGTGTGTGTGTGTGCGCACGTGTGTGTGTGTGCGTGTGCGTGTGCGTGTGCGTGTGTGTGTGCGAGTATTACACATCCCTTCATATTCTTCAATGATCAATCCCATTGAAATTTCCACTCTTTGCTGAGAAGGTAAGGATTTTGATGCTGTGTTTGTTTGTGTTTGTGTTTGTGTGTGCGCGCGCGCGTGTGTGCGCGCGAGTGTGTGTACATGTATGTGTGCGTGCGTGCGTGTGTGTGTGTGTGTGTGTGTGTGTGTGTGTGTGCGTGTGTGTGTGTGTACATGTGTGTGTGTGTGTGGGTAGGTGTGTGGGTGTATTTGTGTGAAAGCAGCATAAGTCGAGAGGTTGTGGATGGATCGGCACGGATGTAGGCTTCCTATAGTACTGCAGTAGAAGTTCCGGTTGTCATATATCGTGTTTTAGACTGGCAATTTTCATCATGATTCGAATGGTAGATGATTGTCTCGCAAAGATGACCCTGGTCTCGTAAACGATTTTTTCCAGAAATTAGATGCTATAAATGTCGAGGTTGTGGTGACAGGTTTAGAATGACTTCGTTGCCACTCCTCGTTGTCCAGATAAACCAGGTGGACGAACCTTACCGCAAGACGTGGGAAGAAGCACGTGCACACTGTCAGTCTCAGGGCGCCGATCTAGTCAGCCTCCACAGGAATGCAGAGATGGCATTGCTTACCAACCAAGTCAAGTAAGTCCACTGTTGGGAATATTGTACTTACCATACGCCAATTTCTGCATAAAACTGGATAACCAAATAAAGGAAGTAACGTAGCTACTGATAATTCTTATAGCAAAGTATTCAATGTCGCGCATCTGACGACGGAATAACGGGGTTATGGCTTAAGCCACTTTGCATCGTTTCGTTAAGATGTAATTTGTACAATGAAGTACACTATACTTAACTCTAGTAAGTCAATTGTCTTTTAGATTTAACTAAATCCATTTTCTATCACTCGAACAGTTCAGCTTGGATGGCTTTCTGGATTGGGCTGAATGACAAAGATGACGAGGGAGGTGAGGACGATCCAAATGAGATGCTGATTACTGTCATTTTCGATCGTTTTTGCTGAATACCTGAAACACGTCACTGAGTGTATAAGGTTCTTCTTTTTTTCTTAATTCTCACAAGGTTTTAAGTGGTCTGATGGAAGAGCAGTGGGGTACACGGAGTGGAACGACGGTGAACCTAACAACGCTGGTGACAGCGAACACTGTGTGGAGCTTGTGGCGGCCGGATCCGATAGTTTTTGGAACGACCTGTCCTGTACCTCCTACAGAAATTGGATATGTATGGTATCCAGAGGTACGCGCTTATTGCTATGTAACCACAAGCGAGTCTGACCCATTCTTAGCAGACCTGAGTTTAATGTGACAAAACGGTTTAGTACTGGAACCTGCGCGTTCGTTGCATACTAACTGAACGGACGTAAGGTGCCTTGATGGGATTTAGCAAGTCTCATTAATCATTCTTGAAGTCATAATTAATGAAGTAGACCAAGTCGCATAGCTATAGTGTTGTTTTTACGACTCGTTGTATAGTAACCGCTGATAGCCAATATTTGTTCTATCTTGTCTCATTAACAAGCAAAGGCTGACGACACATTTCAAATTCATCACCTTTCGAACCATGAAGGTTATTATGATAGTAATTTGTACATGTGCTGATATCACTTTCCTAACTTTCCTACAGGTGACTCAGTCCTTATCCCCACCACACCCCCGTCTGTCCCAGAAAACGGTAGGGTCGCTTCTTCCGTACTTGTTTATTTCTATGATCCGATTAAAACTAGCGCTCGTGATGATAATGCCATCATCGAAAAAACTGTATTAGCTTCTTTACAGGAACAAATATTATTAAATCAACAAATCACACAAGGTTTATCCGTCATCGATCAGGCGATGGGTTATTTATCTTACCGTCAATGACGTTGCTGTTTGTGACATCTAAGGAACTAAACGTAATATAATTATAAGGTCCATAACGTTATATGCGAAAATCCTATGTTGTCTTTTGTATCTATAGCGCCAATCTGTTCCGGAACAACTGACTGGAAACTTTACAGCGGTCACTGTTACTACGTCAGTGACTCCAGTCTCCTGTCTTGGCAAGAATCACGTGCCTACTGTCGATCAACCGGTGGAGACCTTGCATCTATTAACGACATGCAAGAAAGCCGGTTCCTAATCGGCCAGGTGAGCAAATGTGACAAATAATGCTTCGAAAGTTTTGTCCTCGTGGTTTTGATTTGAGGTTGCAGTAAATGTACCTATTGACGTCAAATACAGAGAGGCTATCCAAAGAGGCATCAAATTTAATACATAGCTGCTGGCTCTTGCAGTAAGTGTATGCACGGAGGATAATTGTCACTCGCATGCTGCCATGGACCGTCTAGTCCAATCTTTAATGCTTTGGTAGTATACTAGTCATTGTTTTTGTTTTCATTGTGTTCTTGATGTTAGCAATAGTCAATATTAATGACAGAATGAATTTCTCATTCAATAGCAAATATACTATCTACACTGTTACGAAAATGTTAGATTATCTTGTAAGTGGAGGATTATATTTTGCAGACATACGGCTCCCTCTCCTCTCATCTGTGGATAGGTTTGAGGGAGTATGGCGTTGATGGCGTCTACACTTGGTCTGACGGCTCTGCGTACTCCTACCTCAACTGGGTAGCCAATGAACCTAACAATGCGGGAGGAGCCGAACAATGTGCAGAATTCTATCCAAATAATGGTCAGTATAGGTTGGATCACATCAGGATGGAAAACAATTTCTTCTTATTTTTGTTTTCGAAACCGGCACGAAGCGTTCACACTTATTTTCCATCTCAGTTTAGAAGGTATGATACGCGCCGTTTTGAATATCAAGACATGGTCAGGGGAAAAATCAATAGTGCAGTCAAAATAGGTCAGATAAAACATATAAAGGTGTCTCCGTTATCGTGACAAGTTGACTAATTTCCTACAGTGCATCAGAGGAATCAGACATTAGTGAGAAACCAGATTTTTCGAGTCAAAGTTGACCAATTTTCTACCGGGTTTTCTATGGTTTCGCCATAGTTTTCAACCCCAAATATGCACCAAATGGGGGTTTCGCGGCACCCGGTTACGGGATCGCTGTCTTATCCGATATATGCAAATGTAACTACTTAAAAAGCTGCACATTTATTGAGCAACATTCTCACAAGGGGGCAGCTATATATATACGGAGAGTGCTGCAGAATGGAGGAATAAGCTTGAGACAAAGGGAGAAAGCGGCAGAATGAAGGAAAGACCTGTAGATTTCGGGAGAATCATGGAGAAAAAATGGAGAAAGCTGGAGACAGACGGAGAACACTGCAGAATGAAGAAAAAGCTCTCTCCGCCTGTCTCCATGCGTCTCTATCATTCTCTAGCTCTGCGATTCTCCCATAATCAACAGGTTTTTCCTTCACTCCTACCTTCTCCATGGTTCCATCTATCATTCTCCAGTATTCTCCCAAAACTACAGGTTTATCCTTCATTCTTTAGCTTTCTCCATGGTTCTCTATCATGCATCCTCCATTATCTCCCAAATTCTACAGCTTTGTCCATCATTCTCCAGCTTTCTCCACCAGCTTTCTCCGTGCGTCTCTTTCATTCTCCAGTCTTCTCCCGAAATCTACAGGTTTTTCCTTCATATATCTACAGCACTCTCCGTATATCTACAGCTGCCCCCTTGTGAGAATGTTGCTCAATTAATGTGAAGACATTTGCAGCTTTTTAAGTAGTTATATTTGTATATATCGGATAAGACAGTGGTCCCGTAACCCTATAACGGGTCCCGCGAAACCCCCATAAGGTGCGTATTTTGGGTTGAAACAATGGCAAAACCAGCGAAATATAGGTCAAGTTTGACTCGAAAAATCTCGTTGTTCACAAAAGTTTGATTCCACTGAAGCACTGTAGGAGATTAGTGAGCTTGTCACGGTATCAGAGTCACATTTGTATGCTTGATCTGACCTATTTTGACTGCCCTATTAACTTTTTCCGTGACCATGTCTTGATACTCAAAACGGCGCGTATCAGGTAGGTGCTTACCGCCATGTTGGCTGATTTGCATTTCGATGGAACGTAGCTCAAGTGTACACAATTTTTAAACAATCTTTTATCAGAAATACATTCAAGTATTATTTCGTTATTATCAATTCTACTGTTTTATCATAGGACGATGGAATGACGCCAACTGTGGCACCAGTAACGGCTTCATCTGCGAGCGTCCCCTCAACCCTCTTCAGCCGCCACAGCCAACACAACCGTTACCGGGGAACTGTCCGGCAGGATGGAAGACCTACAGGAACAAGTGCTACAGGTTCTATCTTTCTGACGACACGGAGAAGACATGGAGAGATGCCCGGGATTTCTGCAGGAGCCTGGGAAGTAATGATAACTACAACTTGGTGGCAATAGAGAATGAGTATGAACAAGGTAAGTGTATTTGTGATTGTGTCGCACCTTCTCTCGTTGACAGCTCCGCGCCGACAAGAAATTTAGGTCAAAGTTCCTCAAAGGTATCAAACGTTATCGCAATTCCTGTCCTCAATTCCCTCCTATTGCCCATACTATAGGAGCCAGTAGGAAAATAATCTTGTTTTTTTAAAACTGTTGAAAAATTGAATTGTAGCTGAGACTATGTTGATTAGAAATATTTTTCAAGAAACTTTGTGCATCTCATAACTGATGCGTTAAAGGATGTACATGTATTTGTGTCACTCCTTATATTCTTAGTAGTATAAGATGATCTAGACCAGGACAAAGCAAGAATGGTGAAAGCTGATATGCCTGAAATAGTTATTTAATATCAGGTAACTGGATAAAATTTTGAAAGTCAGTCGTTTCAGACAGCATATCCGCTGTCTTTCGTAAGTGACCAAGGAAAGGACGGGAAAACCAGGTTTTATACCAAAACTCTGAATAGATTTAGGCTAGATAGGTTGAGATAATTTATCATGTCTTGACATACAGTCTTCAATAAAAGGCTGAGTCAAGACAAGGTTGTATGCTGATAGTTCGATTGGCCACTGCTGTTTTGGTACCGGGGACTGATGCTGTCCGCGCATTATTCCATGTGCCTGAAAGTTGAACGCGCAGACCTCCTTTCCTGTTGAGGATGGGATAGTACATTCTCTCATATATTGCTGCCCTAACTCCCCGTTCAAACCAGCGAGATTTACGCTCAAAGACGTCCGTGAATTCGAGTTTGAACGAGTGTCCCTCGTTGTGTTTTAGATAGTGGAAAATGGCAGAGGAGTAGCCGTTAGCGCTCTCTCTGCGATGTTCTCTGTACCTTGCTCTTAGTGGCCGACTAGTCCCCCCAATGTACGTGTTATTGCAGTTCGGTTCGTCACATTTCAGTTTGTAAATGACATTGGGTTTGATACCTTTTTTCGGGTGGGTCTTTTAGATGGAACAGTTTTTGCATGAGAGTTGAATAAGGTTTGAAGTTAGTGGTAATGTCGAAGTTTTTCCGATACTCCTTGGACGTATGGAATGGTACTGTTGACCTTGTTTCTGTTGGTCAATGGTTTGCACTGAAGTGTTTTCTCAGACTGTTTGAAGGTTTGATGCCAATGATGGCTTTGTTGAAGGTCCAAATTTGGTAGCCACACTTGGCTAAGGCCCCATGGAGGTGTCTGTGTTCTTCTGTTTTCGTTTCGTCTGAGGTGATGACGTTGTCTGCTCGATGGAAGGCACTCGGGATAATTCACTACCGACACCCACCCAACCACACCCACACGTACGAGCAACATCAGTTCCCGGTACCAAAACAACAGTAGCTAATTGAACTATTAGCATACAACCTTGTCTTGACTTTGCCTTTTATTGAAGACTATTTCAAGACATCCTAAATTGTCCTAACCGCATTAACATGTTCAGAGTTTTTGTATTTAACATGGTTTTCCCGTCCTTTCCTTGGTCACTGACGAAAGACAGCGGATGCTGTCTGAAACGTCTGACTGTTTAAAAATTGTATCCAGTTGCTTGAGTAACTATTTTTGGCATATCTTATTACCTGGATGCCTAACCTTCATCAACGAAGTAAACGAAATCTTATGTTGTACAGTGATAAAAAATATCATCAAGATTTTTAAAACCCCAGCACAAATGAATTATATCTTTAACTCTGTATAACCATCGACTCACATGTTTGACACTGAGAGCATAGTCATTTCGTGGAGTCAAATTGTTTGTAAATAAACCCTACTCCAACCCGTTTACTAACAGCTTACATCATGAGCCAGCTCAAGGGTATCAGAAGAACTGTCTGGATTGGACTCTTTGACAACATAGACGAAAATCAATTCTATTGGACCAGCGGCCACCCCGTCACCTTCACCAACTGGAACGACGGAGAGCCTAACAACTGGAACAGCCAGGTAGATAACCAACACATCTAAGCTTATCAACAACAAACATGTATCTAAGATTATTAACAACAAAAAAAGCATTTGAAACTAATTTAGTCTATTTTGTCTAATTGTCAGGCATTAACTTATACGAATTTCCAGCCTTTGTCATGGACAATTTAATCATTTTCAATATCATCATGCATTTCCACGAACATGTACATCGAATAGTAGCTATGTACGAGGGAGATTCAACAAAAAATCGTCACGACCTTTCTCCAGTTCTTGTATCAGGTTTGAATTGCATTTGTATAATAATAGATAACTGTAAAGGTCACATGCCTATTTCTATTTCTGACCCTCGAACAGTATCTGTTAATACAGCTGCCAGGATGGAGTGCTGTGTGATAATGGAGGCAGTTGGATTCTGATCTAGAATGTCCATCAGGTTCCTGAATGAGGTCTAAGTCAATGGCAATTCAGTCTACGTAAACCTTTACTGAACAGAACCCGTATTCATGACTCTGATGACCGATCTGAATTCAACTGAGACCACCATCAAACTCCACTGCAGAAGCTTGAAAAAGAAACCGTTAAGAGTTCCAATATGAAAAATATGTACGTGACCTATACGGATATGTATGCACAGGTGCAATTTCACACGTCCTACAACAAGTTCGGAGATATATGTTGCAAATGACTTCAAAATTTGCATAATATATGCTTGGTCATTTACACCTTTGACTGATAGGTCACAATCATTTACCAGCTAGAAGTACTATGGCACTTTTGCATTAATTATTCAAATTATGAATATTTCTAATAGATCTGTGCTTTTGTAAGTAGATATGCAGAGATATACATGTGCATGGGTGTTGCATTCCTCAGATAGCTGCTTTAGAAATTTAGCAGTCTGACGCAAAAGACATACAAATTATGTATACTATGTACTTAGACGAAGTGATTTGATTAAGGGTTAATGACCCACCCTAGGTGTATATGGTGTCATAAGGCCTGGTCATTTGACCACCAAATAAAATCGCCGATGTAGCAAAGCGAACGAGGTGACTTAATGAAGTGTTTATAGCAAATAGCCAGGACATATGGCACCAAATACACCGAGGAATAGATGAGTCTTTAATGTTAAAATCGTATAGCCTATCCATATAGCCTATTCAGAGTAAGCCATATAAGAGATACGAATTCCTGTATGACGCATTGATCCTTTGATACTATACATGTAAATATATGTGTCCAATTTCTGAAATTCATTTAAAAATTTATATTTCTTCTTTTCATACATAAGAAGATCACAGATTTCATATGACGCCAAAAGTTCCAGACAATATTTGAAAACATTGCATTCTTGGCATTTCAAATCTTCTATACTCTATTCCTGATCATTCCTCCCTGCCGGGTGACCTTTGGTTAATGGCATGTGTATATCTACTTCTAATTGGTCAATATCAACTGGCCATATTAGGGTTGTGGACGGTTCCACTTACAGTGGGGGTGTCAAGAATACTTTGTTGTTCCCTTGTATTTAAATGATCTATTTTATTTTGTCACGTATTTTTATCAGATTTGGTTTGTTTTAAGACGGTAAAGATTTTCTTAACAAAGTGCCATCGATATTAGCAAAAATATTCCTCTCCCCCTACAAAAGGGAACAGGCCACCGGGGCATTTATTGATATGATTGACCACTTGAGACTTATCATTCACCACTTTTGGCACCTCTATGGCGTTACGGCGTCATAACTGACATGAAATGGAGACTTCTTAATTGTTGATAGTTGTTGTTTGAAATAAATGAAGATACATGTTTCTACAGGACGAAGATTGTGTGGACATGTATACAGACCAGGCTAGAGCTGGTTTGTGGAACGACGCTCCCTGTGACCACCTTAGACTGTTTATTTGCCAATCTTACAAAGGTACATGGCTGCTTTTGTTAACCTTTTTTCTTTGATTAGGAAAATTCTTATATTTAGGTTGAATGTGCTAATAAAAGTATATTGACTACTTTTGTTGTCTTAACAAGGGTGTTTAGGTTTACTGTCTTTTCTACGGTATATTAAACCTTTAAGTAAAAATTAACAAACGACTTGATTTCTCAACGCTATCTGCGTAGATCCTAGCCTCCCTGCGCAACCCGATATTTCTACATGCCCCAGTGGTTTTGTCGCATGGAGAGACAGCTGCTACAAGCTGACACAGACAGCCCAGTCATGGGCTCAGGCAAATGACGCTTGCAGTCGAGAGGGAACGGGAGCCCAGGTCGTCAGTATCTATGACATCTACGAACAGAGCTTCGTCAAGTCCCAGTTCGTGCAGCAAGCCTGGATCGGCCTGTCCGATCAGCAGGTGAGTTTATGCTGTCCAATGAATGTACGTATTGATTGAAGAGGTCCCAATGATGTACTTATTACACTTTTTCATGCAGACACTATCAGTATCACCTTATGATTTTCGCACTTTTTAAATATTTGTGAAATGTAGGAATTCTTGGAATTGTACAAGAATTTTCCACAGGAATATATTTCAAAGCGGGTCAGCAGCTAGTTTTAGTCCAAAGGAATGTTGAAATGTTAGTCGGCAGGAAACTGTCCACAGGGAGTATCCCAGGAATTCCGAAGGATAGAAAGTGGGTCATCCAGCTATTTCTAGACCATAGGAATGTTTGAATGTTAGTCGGCATGAAATTGTCCACAGGGGGTACCCTCTTGAGGTCTAACCGTAAATTCTATGGGGCAAGAAACATGGTGTATAAGGGATGCTTTTGAGAAATCTTCAAATAGTAGTCTAGCCTTCAGATTCCTTGCTCGTACTCCCTCGGTTATTCTGCGTACAATTAGTATATCAGATATTGTTGACAGGTTTTCGAGAAAACCATTTTGGTTTATCAATCAATCAATCAATCAATCAATCAATCAATCAATCAATCAATCAATCAATCAATCAATCAAGCCAAGCAAGCAATGAAGCAATCAATCAATCAATCATTTTTTTTATTGTCAACAGAAAATAACAACAAGTACCTCGCAGCCAGAGGCTGAATTGCGCCTTGTTAAAAACAAGTTCAAATCCAAATTACACATGGGCACTTTTTCAATTTCTGGTAGCAGTCGATTTATGAGCATGATATTATACACATTTGCAACAATAGAGGTCAGTGTGATGCCTTTGCAGTTGTAAGCCAAACCCAGATCACTTTTCTCGGGGAAAGGGAGAATGCATCCTTTCGTCCACTTTGCAATTGGATCATTGCTGTAAACAGCATTGCATGGTTTAAGAAGTATGCCATCAAAGGCCCGCGTTTTCCAGCCTTTAGGTGGTTTGTCATCGAGGCCTGCTGGCTTCTTGTTTTTAATTGTTTTCAGGCCAGTGTCTAGATCTTCTTCGCTGAAATCCCTAAGTTTAACAGATAGATTTTGGAACTATTCTTCTAAAAGTCAACTTGGACTGGGATGATCCATTTTTCCAAGTTTTTTTTTTAATAGTCCGTTTACATAAACATCTGATGCAGCCATTGATGTTCTTCTCAGGTCGCTGGAGAATATCGATGGTTCAGCGGCTGGCCTGTCCATTTCACAGCCTGGGGCTTTAACGAACCGAGCAGAGCAGATGGAGAGGGGTGTGTTGCCATGGCAATGAACGGCACATGGGACGACACGGACTGCTCACTTCAGCTGCCGGCTCTATGTGAAATCACCACAGGTCTGGCAAGTTTTGATGACATAACAGAGGTCACAATGTCTTAGTGATCCCTTAAAAGTCGTTCGCTCGAATGGAGTAAGACCATCACTGTAATGCTGTTGCTGATCAATTTCACTATCCTTATCATGAAGTTGAACCGATGCAATGGCCTAGTGGGTAGAGTGTTCGCCTTGCATATGGTACGTCGTGACTTCGAACACCGGCCGGGTCATACCAAAGACGATAAAAATGTACATACTGCTTTCTCTGCTTAGCACTCAGCATTTGAGAAAGAGTATGGAAGTTAAACACACACCGCTACCATTGTTCTAGCTGTAGTAATTTCACAAAGTTGTGTGGCCTAAGTGCTACTGACACGGAGATTGGCGCCGACCTATGCACCATCGGTGTGGGAAGGAACTTTAAATTTGACTATCATCATGACTAATATGCCTATAGGAATTACTTTATGAGCATTTATGATTCTAAATCCCGTTGAAGTGGGTAAGTATACCAAATTAACTAATTTCAATATTATCTTCCAATATGCAGCTTCCCTGCTCGTCTCTTCTCCTCGCCTCTTTTAATCCTAATGATATCAAAGTTGTTTTGAATTATATGATTTTATTTATATACCATCCTATCGAAATATGGTGGTCATAAGACATTTGTTGTACGAAAACATTTTTGTTGTGGTTAGTTGAAATAGAACATTGGAAAGATTCTGGATTTGCACGGATCTTATTGATGATGAGTTGATGTTATCACCGATACTAAGATGTGCCATGTACCTACATGTAACCCTGACTTCTCGTCCCTCAGCCACGCCCCCTCCAACAGCTCCGCCCATGTTTGGCCGCTGTCCAGATGACACTTGGCTAGCGATTGGGTCTTACTGCTTTTATGTGGAGTATGGGCTGTCCAATACTGACCAGGTACGTCAGATTCAAACAACAAAAGAGTTCACACTTCAGCGGATTTGAAAACTGGTTGTATACCTTGAATGCTTACATCATTTCCGCCGACATTCGAATACGTTACATTAGCTGTCCCCATGTTTATATTAATGTTTCTATTTGAAATACATACTTGCCAAATATTTGATTTACATCATTGTTTACTTAATCAATCACGCGGATTTATATGATATAATTTTTCAACGGCATTTTGATCATGATAAAGTCTGACAGTTAATTTCCATGTTCATGTGTGTAAAAGATGTAACTGTTACGCTCATACGTCTCTTAACATGTTCAACTTTCTTTGGTGTTCCAAAGACCAGGAAAACATGGTATGAGGCTGAATTCGAGTGCGTTTCCCGAGGAGCCCACCTGGCAAGTTTTCACAGCAGCGAGGAAACAAATGCGATCATAAGCAGACAGGGGACCCCAATATGGATAGGAATGTTTAGGGATACAGGTGGTAAGTACACGAAGTCAGGTTTGGGAGCTTGCCCGATTTCTCGTAACGACCGAGGATAACGTAGCGGTACTAATCATCGTCCGGTTTATTAACCCTATCCAGACTAGGCTAAAAGTGCCCGCGCCAACTTTGACATCGTATAACTACCGACCGATATATGCTAGGACTACCAAACTTGGTGACTTTTCCTAAAATTTAGTTGGCAACAATATTATGATAATTGTATAAGTTTATCATTTTTCGTGTTGCCATGGCAACGGGTTTCTGAAAGGCATTTTATGCAAAAATCACTGATTTTTTAAAAACAATGATATTTCTTAGAATTTCTTGCTCAACGACACTAGTTTTCCTACATGTATATCATCATATGTAATTAGATGTAACTTTTATGATTTAATATTCATAATTTATGCTAATTTGATGACTTAATCGGTCAAAATCCAAGATTGCGGACCATTACACTATTTTAGGTATCTACAGGCTTTTCGCCTTCAAAATCTTCACTACGTGGCATTTCTTTACCAGAAACATTTAGATTAACGTTTCTAGTCTACTTTTAGTGTTTTTTTGGGGTCATAAGTGGAAAAAAAGTATTTTTGAAAATTTCAAAATGGCTGATCCAAGATGGCGGATCCCAAGGGGTCGCTAACAACACGTGACGTCATTTAATGACGTCATTTTGACATCAACGCTGTTAAGATTTACGTAATATGTCTTGGTATACCTTAAAATCAACAATACATACTATTTTGTTTAATACCTTTAGATATTACGGAAATTCCCCATTTGGCCACTAAAATCACATCAATTACGTCATAATTACGTCATATTACGTCATGACGTCACCAAAATTCTAGGAATTATAAAACTTTACATGAACATCACTCCCTACAAATTTGGGAAGGATTGCACCATACCGTTCAGAAGTAATGAGGGGGTGGCCGAAAAAAGCCCAGTCTGGATAGGGTTAAAGCCCTCGCGGAAAGAGCACAATGTGTAATCAATGGGAAGAAATATCAGCTGTTCTAAAAAGAAGAGAGTATGGTATGTAACTTTGTATCCACGTGTTTAATGCCGTGCGCGCATCTTAGTTCTATTGTGAAAAACCGTACTAGGGTTGCCTATTACCGTCAACTTGATTTTTCTCCTTCTGGTGATCTACTTAAAGAGCAAAGATCAGAAGAAAAGTTTTCCAAAGTAGTCTACAGACAACTTATAGCAAAGTTAATGTGTTTGTCCGACCGCTTCCTAGACGCGGTTGAATAAAGCACTGTATAACTGCATAGCAATAATGTTTTGACGTGTCAAAGTGTAGATGTATGGGGGTGCGCTGGGTTCTGCCAAACCTTCCTACAACTAGTAAGAGTTTGAAACCTCGACTCACAATAGATAGTTTAGCTAACAAAGAAAGGTTTAATGTCATCTCCATTTAGAATATACTAGCTACCGTGCGAGTTTAAAGAAAACTGATGAAATACGCGGTGTGGAATTACATATGAAGTACGTCATGCATGACGCTTCCAGGTTTTTTAGTTTTTCTGGAAGAAAACCAATTTCATTGCTTCGTATAAAGGAGAGTCATGGCGAAGTATCATCGTTCTTATGGGGCATTTGCAGAAAACACTTCTACATGTGGACATGATCCAAAGATAACCATAACCGGTAGGGCACAATTATCAAAACTACTAGCGATGCGTCACTAAAAGCCCGTGTGTTTGTGTTTTCCTTATGGGATCATCATCTCCATGAAAAATGGAGATATTGTTTTGATCGTGTCTGTGTGCGTGTCTGTGTGCGTGCGTGTTTGTGTGTGTGTCCGGATGCTTGTAATCAGCCTAACTCAAGAACGTCTGGATGGATTACGATGATATTTGGAATTTTGGTAGGTGTTGGGAGAACAAAGGACCAGGTCGCATAATTAATGGAGAAATTTTATGAACCTACTCCATTCAATGGTGCTACAGTTAAAACATGCAACATATGTAACTGAGAAATGAATGGACATTGATAAATAAAATGTATGCACATGAAGACCTAGTTTTGCATAATTAATCAGAAAATGCTGCAATTCCATATTGGTTGATAACTGTAATTTCATACTTGTGTCATTTGGAAGTTATGTGACTGCGAACACGGTTGAATGTAAATTATGCAAATGATCGCCTGATTTGCATAATATATATTTCATAGAGATATGAGGTCTCCGAACTCTTGTCTGAAAAGCAATTCTGTCTATGTAGCATGTATCTTAAGTGGTTATTACATTTTTATGTTTTAGATAGCAAGATCAGTTTTCAGCAAACAGCACTACAGCAATAGATGAATTGACGACAAAATGGTCATTATCCCCCTTACAGGTGCACTTGGATGGTACGATGGTGACCCTGTGGATTTTACATCGTGGGGGGATGGCGAGCCAAATAATCCGTACAGTGGACAATGCGTTATGATGGACAATGATGGGACCTGGAACGATGTTATATGTACGCGTAGGAATGGCTACGTCTGCAAAAGGGACAAAAGTTAGTTTATGCCGCTCTCCTTTTATGTGAATACAGTAAAAGAATTACTTTGTTGTCATAACTTGATAAGAAGATATTTTGTTTGCTAATCTTTGTAGTTCCAGGGCTCAAAATACGGGTGCCCTGTTGAGTCGGTCGACCATATTCTTGGCCAAACCTGTTTCCAGATACGGGACAGTCGACGTCCCGCTTGTTTGTAAAAATGTCTTTGTCATATGAACAACTCGCTTTGTACATGTTATAAATGGCAAAATGGTTTCGGTGTCGTTAAACCTTCATATCATTGACACGAGAAGCTTGGGAATTGATGGTGAGGAAACGCACACACCCGGATGCCTTCACCTATTTTGCACGATCTGGACTTTTATTGTCAAATTTCTGTTTTACGCATTTTATGATTGTAAGACCCATGAACACCAAAAGAGAATCAATATTATGCATATCAGTTATGTGTGTATATCGTTGCTTCTATTAATGACAAATTGTTACATCGCCTCACGCTGTTGTAAAATATGATTAAGTACTGTATTCTAATCCCATTAATGGTGATTACTGAGATTTTTTAGAAAAGACACCGGTTTCACCCTAAATCCACATAAAAGTCAAATTTATAGTATGGTATAGTTTGTTTATCATTTACATTCCTTGTTTAAACAAGAAGACAATATGAACGTAATAGGACCTTTGTGATACTATAACCAGGCATTTTAATGGACAACATAACCTTTGGCTTTTAGGATCTTATTAGCTTGAAAAGTATTTTGAGTGCTGAATTCTATGTGATCATTTGCCTTTGGGTGTGACTTTCCTATCATTTTTTATTGGCATGTGATTTTTGCATTCTGGGCTTGTAATAATACCTCTAGAAGATATTCGCGCATGCGATATCATGATCAAATAAGAATATTTTCTAAATAGGATAGTCATTTTGTAACGTTCTTCTTGTCAGTTCCCTACAGTGCTATTACGGATAATAGCATCAGCCCTGGATCAGTAGCAACTGTTCAGTACTGCCAGACAACAGCGGAGATACTCTTTAGAGGTAACTGTTACCGGTTCTACGATGAGCGGCTCGAGGCCTGGGCGGAGGCACGGTCCATCTGTCTGCTGTTCGGTGGTGACTTGGCTTCCATCAACAGCGGGGCTGAAACACAGTTCTTAGTAACACAGGTACAGATCAATTGAGAACATAGATCGCTAATTTAGATAGTCTGGTTCCGTTGTGGCTTTTTGTTAAAAGATGCAGAGAATTCATACTTGGATGATGATGATGATATTTAAATGTCAGTTTATTTAAATGTCAGTATATGTAAGAGCAGCATACAGCGTTGCACAAGCGTGTACAGTTGTCTTTTCATGATCTCAGGATGAGCTGGGTATCCGACTGTACTTAACCCTCATCCGACCGTATAGGGTCCGTTTGGACCCCAGGCGTGTTTTAATGAGTGCCATATCAACATTTTTCGTCGGAGAAAAAAATTATTCTATGAGTTTGTGCACATGTCTTACAACGTCTGAATTTGTTTTACCGGAATTGGCCGATTTTTGTGTGAGTTATACTCTAAGTTTGCGTGTTGTCCACTGGGGTCCAAACGGACCCCAGATGATTTTGCATTGTTTATTACGTAATTTGAAAGACATTTCTGTTAGAGAACATAGATTTGTTATTATTTCCATTATAGCAACAATTTATCGTTGTTTAGGAAAGTATGATACCGACTTTTTCATAATGAATGTAGCACTTTGGTGTAAAATGTGATTTTTACTCATTTTGCATAAATTATGATAATGAGACAAATGAGTATTATTTTTGATACTTAGAACATATCAGATTATCCTTGATAGATTAATTGAACAATATATCAATAGAAATCACAAAAATAACCAAAACAAAAGATATTTTCGATAAAAATTGACAAGGGTATAATTTATGTGTGTGATTATGTGGCAGATTATGTCATAATTAGATAAGATATTCTTCATTTTTCTCATAAATTCTAATATTGTTTATTATTCGATAACATTCTTATGCTGTCAGAATGTCTTTAGGGAGCAATAGTATTGTTGCCAAATGATATGGCACTGGAACTGTTGAAAGAAGTGGAGTATTGTAGATTTTTAAAGGAAAATGCGGGTTCTCCTCATTTTCTGTGAAATCATGATAATGCGCATTAATTATTGACACAAGAACTTTTCAAAATATTTTCCATAGATTTTTAAAACAGTAGTACAATAATTACCCAAAAAAACGGCAGAAATATATTAAGGGGGGCAAAGCAAAATGGGGTCCGTTTGGACCCCATACGGCCAGATTCGTCGCAAAAATGTGTCGGTCGGATGAGGGTTAAATCATCTGCAGGCATACTTAGAACCTTCTCTATTCTATATCACAGGTTGCTAATAAAAATTCTGACTTGTTCTGGATTGGCCTGCGGGAGTACAGCTTTGATGGACTGTATCAGTGGACCGATGGTTCAGCCTACTTCTTCCACAACTGGAGTCCCGGAGAGCCGAACGACTATATGGGCGCTGAGCAGTGCGTGGAGATGCAGAAAGGCGATGGTGTGTAAATATTTCTGCCTGACTTCTTCTCGGAAAAGTCATTGTCATTGCACAGTCAAGTACGAAGCACCTATTTCTTTTATGTAAGAATATATTAATATCCATATGATATAACCACGACACTGGATATTTAGACATATCTATTTATACGATAAATTCTATCAAATCAAACCACACTAATACTAGGCCACTCGTTCTACCATAGCTTTGAAGGTATATCAATATGATGACTACAACAGGCTACCTGCTAAGTAATCTTTGAACTTATTCCACTGATACAGGTGGTTGGAATGATCGTAACTGTGGAGACAAGCAGGGTTTCATCTGCAAGCGACCTTACCACCAACTAACTCCGCCCCCTCCCACAAGTCCTTGGGCCGGAGGATGCCCAAACAACTGGCTACCATACGGAAACAAGTGTTACTACGTTGTGAATAACTACAACTTAAAAAGAAACTGGGAAGATGCAAGGTCATACTGCAAATCGTTTGGACAAACTGACTTCGATGCGAACTTGGTGTCAATTGAAAACGAATACGAACAAGGTAAACATTTTTTCTAATCCAAATTGTTATTTTTTTGTTCCTCGTTATTCTGTGAAAGGCAAATGACCTCATTTGTTAGGGGGCGCATGATAGGTAAGGGTGGGCTAGATTTTATTTGGGGAGGTATTTTTGGATAAGTACATTCTTTTATGAGGGCTGAATTCCATTCTGGAGAGGGGTGATGTTGGAACAGTCCGTGAATGGGTCGCAACTTTGGGATGATCCATTTGTACAAGACCTAATTTGGAACAGGCTGACGTTTTCACGTGTGAAGAAAGAGGATAAAATACGCTTAATTCGCAAACTAATGTTGTCTTTCTATTTTCCCCTACCATTTGAATTTGTAGTACCCATAGTACCCATCGGCTTACTATTGTAGCTGATATGTTGATGAAAATGTTATGTGTGGTTTAACGAATATGATGGCAGTGGCATCGTGTGGCTCAATCGGCACCGAGAGGTCCCGGGTTCGAAACCCGATGCCCGATGTTCCACCCTTGGGAAAGTCACTTTACACGACTTTCCTCACTCCACCCAGATGTGAATGGGTACCTGGCTTCGGTCGGGGAAGGTCGTATTATGTGATTGTAAACCCTGCACCAATTCAGCACTATAAAGGCTGCTATTGCGTGGGTAATTTCTTACCAATAAACTGACCAATTTGAAGACGATACAATGATGATGAACTATTGTAATTCTATGCCACCTCAGCATTCGTGACAAGCCTTCTGACGCAAAGGATAGGAATGTGGATCGGTCTATTTGATTCTATCAGCGAGAACAACTTCTTCTGGGCAAGTGGGCACTCCGTAACCTACACCAACTGGAACGACAGGCAGCCAAACGGCTTCAACAACCAGCAGGGGGTGCGTCTAGTTAGCCTTAATTTATTTACCAGCAGGGATTGCGTTTAGTTATCATTAATCAACATACCAGCAGGGGCTTCGTCCAGTTAACATTAATCTATCTATTAATCCTAGGAAACGTTTGGGTAGTCCACTTCAGTCATGCCTGATTGGCTGATTTTCAAGGGATCCCAGTGTGTACAAATATAGTATCAATGTCAATATCTGTGTGGAACAGACGTACAAACTAATAGAGTGTGCAAAAACATCGTACCCAACTGCAAAGATTGCTATGTCACAAGTCCTGCCGCGAGGGAAGAACCTATAACCTCAACAAGAACATAGCCATCTATAACATCACTATTGAGAAGTCCTGCCAAGAGGACAACAAACTAATCTACATCAGTCATAAACTTCTCTCGGAGGACCGGTCACTCTACAAGCATGACGGTATCCACCTGAGACCTGACGCTGGCGTCATGTTGATGGTGACAGATGTCAAACGCACCCTGAGACACCACCAGGACACCACCAGAGAACGCTCAGAAGCTGCGAGGAATCCACAGTGAATGCCAAACACCCAGCTCCACATGCAGCCCAGTCAACACCCCCACCCTTCTGGAAAACTCCACGAAACCCAACGCAGATGTACCCGAGGAACACAGTACGTCCACCGAGCCGTCCGGAGACCAACTGAAGCCGACAGCCCGAGTGGACCAGCACGCAGGACAAGCGGCACACTGTAGAGCAACTGGTCCATATGCTGACAGATCTAGACCTTCTGAAACAGTGAACTTGAAACATTGGTTGATAGAAAATGGACAGTATCTGAACACATCATACGGTACACCGAAGATACTATCCAGGTAAAAAAATGATCATCTTAATACTCAATGAACACAGTTTGTGTCAATACTAGTACGTAGGTGATAATGCACTAATACAAGATGTGCTTACATATTCATTTATTCATATTGTGACCACTCTTATGATGGTAATTATTAGGTATTAACTCACTCTGCACACAATGTAGCAATGCTCCCCGTATCTTCGTTTAATTTAGAGCCACAATGCCAATTGAAAAGGTTGCGTTAAAATTTTGTTCTTGGAACATCCAAGGCGGCCTAAGGCGTAAAAGTCAAGACGAAGATTTTGTTTCCCACCTGGTTGAATATGATTTTCCTTGCTTACAAGAAACCTGGCTTAAACCAGGAGATAGCTTTAGAATAGAATCTTGTAGTTTTCTTAGAAGCGATAGAAATGTTAAGAAGTCGTCAAGAAGAAATTCTTGTGGCGTAGTTATCATGTTTCGGAACAAACTTTTAAAAGGCGTTACAAAAATCTCAACGAGGCACCCAGATTTTCTCTTGTGCAAATTAGATAGAACATATTTGGCCTGGAGCGAGATTTGTATGTCGGGTGTGTCTATTTCTCCCCCGAAAACTCACCATCTGTCGAAATGAAAAACAATCTTGTTTTTGACATTTTGCAAGAAGATCTCCAAATTTTCAAACCAAGGAGACATACAACTCGTAGGTGATTTAAATGCAAGAATAGCATCTGTACAAGAATCCTTCATCCAGGATGACTAACCCATGATTTTATAGATATAAACAAAGATATACATCAAAGGTCAAGCTGTGTTAAAATTGTGAACAGATACGGTAATCAATTCTTAGATCTTTGCTCGTCTGCCAACCTCGTAATTCTAAATGGACGGGTACCGGGTGACCTATCAGCAAAACTTACATGTCACAAGTACAATGGCTCAAGCCTGGTAGACTATTACATTGTAAATTCAGAGTTCCTCGCCAAAGTTCAATATTTAAAAGTAAATGACCTATCCGTGTTTTCTGACCATTGCTCATTATCATGCTCGATATCCACGAGTTACTCTCCTTATATGGAACAAGCAAATACCCCGGCAAATCCACTGCCAACAAAATTTACAGAAGCACTACGAGCGCCCTCGACATTAACCGATTTATGAAAGTTTATCAATACGACTTTCCCCAATGTGTACAATGCAGTAAAGGAAATTACAGCTATCAATACTCATGTGGCCGATAAATAGGAATAATAAGAAAAAGAAAAGTAATCCATGGTACACATCATATTGTGTCTAACTAAAACGTTAAGTTAGCCATCTAACTGGCCAGTTCTCTAAATGTCATTGGAAGCTTGAAGTTCGTCATGCATATTTTTGTAACCTCAAATTGTATAGAAACAAATCAAAACAGAAAAAAATAATTTTTTTAAAGAGAGGCAATGGCACAATCTGAGCAAACTTAGTAAAGTAAATCCGCAACAATTTTGGAGAGAAAAGAAACAGCAAAAACTTAATGACGATGATAGACAACAGGAAGATGATAATATAACTCACAAAGATTTGAGAACTCACTTTAAAAATCTTAACAACCTGGTTGAAGATAGCCAGTCTGACAAAGACTTTCATCAACATGTAATTCAAGAAAGGCCTGACCTTCACAATAAAATGAACAATACTATTAGCGCCATAAAAGATAAACCCAATAAGGAACACACAGACATATGATAGCTATTTCTAGTTGCGTTGGGAAATTGTTCACATTTGTACTAAACAGACGATTGCAGCGCTTCCCTGAAAACGAAAATCTCCTTTTCAGTCCGGTTTCCGGAAAAACTTTGGAACAAGTGGCAATAAATTTGTGCTCAAAACTCTAATCGATAAACAAATATCTTTACCTGGAGGGAAATTATATGCCTGTTCTATAGATTTTCGGAAGGCTTTCGAGTCGGTTTGGAGAAATTGATTATTCTTTAGAATTTTATTTTCTGGCATAGGCGGAAAGTTCTTTAGTATCTGTTTCTGTATCTATATAGCCGGTACAACCGCCATTAGGCGTAACACACCAGTATGATAAAATCCATGTATTTCAATATACAATTCTGTGTAAAAACTTCAAAAGGTCTTTCAAATTACTTTAAATCAGCCCGCAGAGTACGTCAAGGTTGTAACCTAAGTCCGCTTCTTTTTTATCTTTTTGTTAATGATCTTCCTACCTTGTTGAATTAACCATTATGTGACCCCGTGTTTTCGGGTCTCACTAAATACCGAAAACAACCGAAAACAACCAAAAACAACCGAAAACAACAAACTCACTAAACACCGAAAACAACCGAAAACAACTGAAAACAACAAACTCACTAAATACCGAAAACAACCGAAAACAACAAACTCACTAAATACCGAAAACAACCGAAAACAACTCGAAAACAACCGAAAACAAGTCGGAAAAAACGAAAAAAAAACGAAAAAAACTCGAAAACTATCGAAAACAACTCGAAAATAAACGAAACAAACGAAAACAACCCGAAAACAAACAAGTGAACCTCGGACGGTCACAGCCGATTGGCCCTTCTGGTAGCTTACCTTGGTACTGCAGCAGAACTTATGATTTTCGTATAGTTGCTCCTGGACATGCCGTAATCTTGACTTTTGGTGGCAGATGTATCTTTGAAATGTTATGAACAGAACAAACTACGAGAACCAGATAGCTGCGAGGTTTGGTTCCCACTTTGAAAACAATGGGACATTGAAGTGCATCAGCATCGATATATCTTGCATTATAAGTCAGTAACAATCCATCGACAGACAATATAACAGCAGTATCTCTCCCTAAGATAGGACGTCATGATGTGATGAGACATTGATATTGGTGAGGATGATTATGAACGGTACGGGCACCTGAGTTTTCGGTTGTTTTTTGTTGTTTTTTGTTGTTTTCGGTTGTTTTCGGTATTCAGTGATTTTGTTGTTTTCGGTTGTTTTTGGTTGTTTTCGGTATTTAGTGAGACCGGTGTTTTCGAAAGATACTCCCATTAATAGTCTGCTCTGGGCAGACGATCTTGTAGTTCTATCGAAGTCAGAAACAGGTTTAAAAGAGTGTCTTAAAAGACTAGATAATTTCTGCTCCTTATGGAAGCTTTCCATCAACACAGATAAAACCAATGTGATGATTTAAAAAAAAAAAGGGACGTACAGGCAAAATCAACACTCCCCTTTCCAAGTTCAAGGACAGACCATCAACATAACAGACTCTTATACATATCTAGGTGTAGACATCACCTCATCGGGATCTTTCCGAATTGCGCTACTAAACAAATCCGACAAAAGGCTCTCCGCGCATCCTTTAAACTTAAATCTCTATTGGCATCGAACTACAACCCATCTATAGCCCTCTCACTAGATTTGTTTAACGGTCTAGTAAAACCTATTTTGCTTTATTGTAGTGAAATTCTAGGGACTAATATTCGATGCAGGGATTTGATTCTAAATGGGGTACAGGAATGTCCTTAGGCTAGTGAAAACATTAGGGAAACTGTATGCAACATTCTGTCTCCAATCTGAGAAACAAATGTAAATGAAACAGGATGACACTCAGGCTAGTCCTGTTCTAGTTCGTTTCAAGAAGTACAATGACAAGTTACATGTTCTATACAACTAAAAAATGTTAGCTAATCGAAATATCTTATTAGAGTAATCTACAACGTCCTATGAGATACCTGACTTGGAATATGTTCTTCTCAACTACTGCAAAATGCTACTCTGTGTCCCGAAAAATTTTGTAAACGCCGCAATAAGAGGCGAACTGGGAATGTTTCCATCTGATTGTATATTGATACTCAAATACAACTTATTAAATACTGGCCTAGACTACATAGCTAACCCAATGATAAAATTGTCAATAAAGCGTATGATACTGCAGTAGAACAAGAACTAGACTGAATTGTTCATGTTCAAGATATTTTGTGCAGGAATGGTTTCCGAAATATGTGGCTAAACCCTGCGGTTGATGCTAAAAATTTTGGTAACATATTCAAAGAACGTTTAAAGGATACATTTCTCTCTGGTTGGCGACAAGAAATAAGGAGCCGCAATAAACTTAAAATTTATTCTCAAGTCAAACACTGACTTCACATTGGAAAAACTACCTTTCATCCACTCGTAATAAATCCTTTATAGTTAACATAACCAAATTAAGAATCACTTCTCACTGCTTGGAAATAGAAAAAGGCCGATGTCATAATATACCAGCCAACCAGAGACGGTGCCCATCATGTAGAGATAGCGTTGAAGATGAATATCATTTCCTAATGACATGCCCCGCATATACTGTAGATGGACGAAAATTAATGGATATGATCACATGTAAATCCAGTAAACCCTTGCCAAAGGCAAACACAGATATTTTTAATCTACTTATGTCATGCCCCGACACCATATCTAAGTACTTAGGCCAATACATATGTAGCGCTCTACAAAAGAGAGAATGTGTTGTAACAGACAGAAACGTTTAACGTATATTATATCAGTACGCCATTTACGTTCATATTCTTGTAGTTATAGTTTTCAGAATAGAATAGACTAGTTAAGTACTCATTGTATTGATTGCCTTGCTATTGTTGCCATACATTGTGCCATGTATAATTGTAAGTTCATTCATATGTATAAGCAATACATAATGTGAAAAACAAATCAGCAGTACATAAAGATTCTGAATTACTGCTAGTATTATTTCATATTCAATTCTACGTTGACACAGGCCTAGGGCGTTGACTTCGCTACACTTCTGTACAATGTCACAACATGAAACTTTGGCTAAAATGATTCAACAAAAAGTTTATTTCGTAAGAGAAATAGAATGCTGCATGTACGACAGGATTTCCCGCTTTACTATTGCAGTAAACGTTCCTCGAGACTGACATGAGGCCTATCCTGTCTAACAGCAAGATATACCGATGTTACCTTATTACAGAGATAATTATATACTGTATTACAATAGGATGAAAACTGTGTGATGCTTCACTGGGAGAGTGCTTTGGCAGGCAAATGGAACGACGCAGACTGTAGTAGGCAACTGGGTTTCATCTGCCAGAAATACAAAGGTACCGCTCCCGTCTTTGATTACAGTTACATCTTCAGCTGCACTTTCTTTGTAAACAAGTATGAACGATAGAAAATCCGGATGGTTGTTTTTTTACGAAGGTTGAATTATGTTATAGAGTTTCGTCAAAAGCCATGTTCAGTGTGTGTTTAAAAAGCGTCCAGGCCTCTTCAATAGGCTGTTGCCAGTCTTTCTATTTATTTCTGGAAAAGCTGACAATTGACTTCTCTACATTTGACATCTTTATCATTTATCAAATTAGATATACAGAGTACTTTACACTTACATTGTATCTTTATGTCAACAGTAAATTATACAAAATATTTTATCCAAGAAATACAATAGCTTTCAATACGTCTTCCAAAAATATTCTCGTTCTCTCAGATCCACAGCTTCCTGCCACTACACCGACACCATCCGTACAGTGCGCACCAGGCTACAGAAACTATGCCAATAACTGTTACAAGGTATGTCTAGCCGGCACATATGTAGCGCGTTCTTATGATAAAGTTACAGCCTAGTAGACTAACAGATTATTGCAATAACTATGGTGAATTGAAATGGTGAAAACACCACCTTATATTTACATTCATATGTTATTTTATCTTCATTGTAACATACATGTTTATGATATGTAACGGTCTTTACTTTGTTACTTCAGCTGATATCAACTAGCCAGGATTGGAACTCAGCAGGTGAATGGTCTTATGTTAAAGTGTCTGCTCCATATCCAGTTATGTAGCGTTCAGTTTTGTTCACATTAAACATATCTTGTACGCGTGTTAATAGCTTATTCTGCCAATTGATAACATACAGGGCAAATCAACATACAGGGCAAATCTGGTATAAGCCTTTTGCCTGGTTAAGTTAGATTCAGCTGCCAATGCCTTTTTCTCAACAAAGTCACGACGTAAAGTGTTAACAATGTGTTTCCCACAAACCCTACAGCTCAAATCTGCCGACAGGATGCCACTGAACTGGCTAGCGTGACAAGTCCGTACGAACAAGGCTTCCTCACGTCGTGGCTCAAACAGAAGGTCTGGATTGGCTTGTCTGATCGCCAGGTATGTTTATTCTAGCTCTTTATCTACATCGATATAGAACAAGACATGCTCCAGCAACGGCACCTTTACTAATGTTGCTGTTTTGGAGGGATTTCAAATTGATGAGCTCATACTGAAAGCTCAAAAAACAATTAGTCTTGATCCTGCTATATATCCTCCTATAGAGTCAATAAATTCCGATGAACATTTGCTGAGTGTTCTTCAATGGTCATGCAGTACGCAAGGGGAGGATTAGTTTCTTTCTTGACGCAAAAGCCGTGTGAAAGATATCACGGGTCGATGACGTAATCGTTCTTTGAGCGATGTTCACATCTCAATTTGTCAGACGGCAGGGCTCTACACATGGTCTGACAGTTGGCCAATATACTACGACAATTGGGGTGAGGGTGAGCCAAGCAGAGGAGCTAATGAAGGTTGTGTTGCAATGGAAATGGACGGACTTTGGACGGACAGTGTGTGCTCACAACAACTTCCGGCTGTGTGCAAGAAAACGTTCGGTATGCATTTTTCCATCAGTCATCTTTATAATATGAGTCGTCCATATCCTCTAAGAGAAAATAACGGATACTTGAAAATATCAACCATTGCGCAGTATCTTAAATGTTTTGAATACTTTCTGATGACAAATTGTAATTTCAAAATTGTAGACGTGGAGTAGTTTTGGTAAAAAAAAAGTAAAGCTCCATCCTTTTGTTTATACATTTTGTCCATTAATATTTAAAAAATCATTTGTGGAGTGAATGACGTGACTGGTGGGTCTCACCATTCCTATACGTCAACCCGGATGCCGGACGGTGAGGTTTGATTGGCTCACAGCGGGAAGGTTTGATGGGACCTTTGACCTGCCCGAGGTGCTCTCTTCAAACACGGCAGTCCGTTTTACATCCAACCTGAGAGGACTAACCTAACCGAAGCTATATACTTAATATCACATGAGTCCTGTCAGGAGATAGCTTTCCCATTGCACAACTGCGAGGCCAGCTAAATTAGGGATTCAAACCCAAACCTTTAAATCAACCAGCCTAATTGAGGGCCACGTTGCCACCTGTATTTGCAGATACACCACCGCCAACACTGCCCCCCTCCCCCGGTTACTGTATGGATGGGTGGTTTGGGGTCGGAGATAAATGCTTCTTCATAGAGACTGGCACAGTTTCTACCAACAGGAAGTCATTTGTCGAGGCCCAAGCAGGCATGTATTTTTAAGTTTGTTCAATATGTCAGTATTGTATAACATATTTGTATCCGGTACGTCTACTCCATGTCATTGAACAATAGCTGTAGTAGAAGTAGTAGTAGTAGTAGTAGTAGTAGTAGTAGTAGTAGTAGACCGGTGTATTGGTTAATTTCAACAACAACAAAATTTACATGCCACTTTGCAGCCATATTAGAATGAGGAATTGCGAAGTAGTTTACAGTTGTGAAAAGGATTTTACTTGCAAGTTGCCATCGTTTTGTAAACGACATATTAAAACATTCTAATTTAGCAATAAAAGCCAGGTAAAACAAGCTGATTCAAATATAATTTTCTTAACAGTACTACGTATATATGACGTTATCATGTTGTCAATTATACATATTGTGTTAAGGTTCAAGTTCTAGTATAGTTATTAAATAGTTTAGAGTGTCTAGTAACACTTAAAAGATTTGCGAGATCACAGCTACGGATAGAACTGAAGGGACTATGTTTGGCTAGAGTTCGTTAAGTTAAGTTAAGAAGTTCAACCATGGCGGGGGTGGGACTCGATATCCTTTGAACCTTTAATACATTGTATAACACATACTAACTACCTTATGTCACCGTCACATAGAGTGCAGGAATAAAAACTCAGCATCTGTATTGACCAGCATCCACAGTCAACACGTTATAGATGTCTTCAAGCAACACCACGGCTGGGGTGTGTGGATAGGCATGTACCTAAGATCTGATGGTAAGTACAGTATGCGAGTATGTTTTATATAGTTGTTGTTCTCTCAGTTACAATGACTGAACTACGAATATGAGAAACATGATCTCTGACAACTGCTACAGGCACAGTGGCGTGGCTGGATTCGACCCCGCTCGACTTTTCGGCCTTCAGAGAAGGAGAGCCAGATGGCGATGATGGGTGCACTCAGCTGTTACCTAATGGACTGTGGGAGCTCGCTGACTGCCCTGTTAGGAAGGGGTACATCTGCAGCATGCCGAAACGTACAGTATTATGAGACATAACAGAGAGGGGAGACTAAGAGAGGTCGAACTAGTCATATAAAAATGCAGCTTCAGGCTGTACAAGAATTCGATTGCTAAAACAGGCGATTAGGAATCTTTCGTCAGCGACTATATAAGGAACGAAAGACCTGGTAGAACCAGGTTTTATACCAAAGCATAGATATTAACATATATATTCAGAGCTTTGGTATAAAACCTGGTTCTACCAGATAGTTCCTTAGTCACTGACGAAAGATAGCGGATGCTGTCTGGAAAGTCTGACTGTTCCAAAATTTCATCCAGTTGCTTGAATAACTATTTTTGGCGCACTACAGTGATATTGATAAAAGAGAACGATTAATTTAGCAGTATGGGTTTCCCTTTTCCATGCTTGAAGCGATAATGATAGCATACATTATTGTCTCCTACCAACAGTGCCTGGTACCCGTCCACCCTACAACCCGAATAACCCAGTGGTCATCTCCCCGGGACCTGGACAGATCTCCGGTCAAACTGGCAACAGTACGTAAACATGGACATCCGCACTGTAGTGGAATATTAATGATACTATTCAACATATCGTCCAAATGCCTCTGTGGATACTCAATGAACGCACGTCATCATGAATTTATCATAGTACCGTATATCAGAGTTTGCAATATGACACTCTTTTAATGTTAAAGTTCCAATACATATGGGCAAAACCATTTTCATCTCCATGAAATATGGAGTTGCAGTTTTTGGTGTGTTTGTGTGTTTGTTTGTGTTTGTTTGTGTGTGTGTGTGTGTGTGTGTGTGTGTGTGTGTGTGTTTGTTTGTGTGTGTGTGCGTCTGTCTGTCTTGCCGTGTGTTTGTGTTTCCGGACTCTTTATAATCAGCATAACTTGAGAACCTCTGGAGGGATTACGATGATATTTGGTATGTGGGTAGGTTTTGGTAAGACGAAGGTCAAGGTAAATTTTCGGCCAAGGTACATTTTTTGTATCTTTTATCCTGGACGTTCTATGGTCTTGATTTTCTTAGTGGCAGATAGCTTTTGATGTAAAAAAAAAGTGATGTAGGTTTGGATTCCTTAGCAGCTTGTACTGGAGCTGCAGGGGTGTTATTGTGAATATCTTCTAATGATAATAACTGAACAAGGGAACGAAGGATTTCCATGATATTTAGTATGTACGCAGGTAGCTTAGACAGAGGAACATCTATATCTATAATGTTTTCAGTTACAGGACTCGACTACATGTAACATAAAACTTATTTAGTTTATGGCAGGTGGAACATTATCAGATACCAATTATGCAAATAAATTCCTAATTTGCATAATTGATGCCATACTTCTTCTTAGTGGTAAATGATAGGACTGTCAACATTGTGACTGTGTAAGTTAGTTAAATAAAGGTGCACATGACCAAGTATAGATTATGCAAATTTCGAAGACATTTGCATAATCATAATATTTAATGGAGATAGGTCTCCGAACTCTTGTTGCAACAAGGTTTTGAAATCATTACATTTTTTATCTTCACAGAGTCGGGTGGTTTGGATGCAGGCTCAGTTATCGCCATTCTACTGGCGATTGCGATGGTCTGTGTCCTAGCCTTGGTTGGTGGATGGTGCTACTTTAAGCGCCAGGGCACCAAGTCACTCTTTTCGTTCAGTGAGAAGCATCCGACGACCGTGAACACTGGCTTCGACAACGCTCTCTATGACGCTACCAGCGGCACAGTCACCATGCCTGAAAGTCAGGCATGACAACAGTAAACACTGTGACGACTAAAGTAGTTTTATACCATTCTCGTTTTCACTGTTGATCAATGGTAATCTGACGGGTGCAAAGTTTCATCCAAGTCCTTTCAGTTACAACATAAATCAATTATTTTTTTCTATCAACTCTTATTTCTATACCAAGAATAATTGTGCTTTTACTGTTGACGCCCTGAACAGCAAAGTTATCAAGCTAATAGGTTCCCGCTGAAGAATCAATAGGGATAGCGGTATGCAGGATTATTTTAGGAGAATTGGTTACTCCGATTCGTGTATATCACTTTCTGTTAAAATTATTCAGTGTAGACAGCCATTTTTGACAAAACCTTCACTTTGAGTCTAACCTATAGGACAGACAAATTAAGATTACTTGAATTCAATACTAGACTGTTGTATACTTATACGGATTACATGTAGGTAGGCGCAACTTTGATTCCAGTATTGTGTCAAAGAAAAGCAAATAGCTATGTCGAAAATCTCAAGTGTTACTTAACGTTTCAGTAAATGATAGGTTGTAATGGTTGCTTACAATTTCATTAGATAAAAACATGCAATGTTTATCATAATAAGCTTTTTTTCACCCATAGTTATATGCAAGTATTTGTGTTTGTAAATTAACTGCATGCTCGTAATTTCCAACCTTAAGGTGAGCAATGTTAAATGAAGTGTTTCACTGTTCTAACAAAGAATAAAAGGATAGAAAATTGAAATGAAGCAAGAGCTCCACGAACACATTACCTTCTCCAAATAACTAAGGCTTATTATGGAGAGTACCTTTTTTACACAGACAAAAAATCATTTGGTGGTCCAGGCCGTCTAGTGTATTGATATATGTTACAACTGGTCATGAAAGAATATGAGTATGTTATTATATGGGCTACAAAGGTTTGATATCGCAGTGTTATAAGTTGAAAGTGATGATGAGATGGTACAGTAACTGAATATGAATAGAATTAACCTGTATTCCGTACCCTACACATTTCAGTTAGAGTTTGTCCTATTATAAAATACAGCGGATTTATAAACGTTCCTGAATAATTATGCAAATTAGCTGATTTGCATAATGAGTATTTCATTATGTAACGCACCTTCTGAGCTATCTACGTACCAAACATCACGACGATCTGTCGACCCCTTTTCAAGTTATTCATGTCCGAAGGTCAAAACAAAAATACCCACTGCAGTTCCAAACAAGCCGCTAGGGGGACCAAACGTACACAACTTACTTCCTGTGGCATGAAATATCTTCCACATAAATTTGACCTCAAGCTTTGAAGCTCCGCTGCAGTAACTTAAGTAGCCGCTAGCAGGCCCATTATCGAACTTGACCTTTCTTTCTGCGAACCCTTCCCATCCACTGAATATCATGCAGAACCATCAACAGCTTTTCGAGTTAGGTCGTCTACATACAAACACACATACATACAGCGCCCGCTGCAGTACCGACGGAAAATGCCAAGTGAACCATTTTTGAACTTGAACTCCGTTCCCACAACCAATACACGCCTACCAAAATAATGAAGATCCATCAACATCTTTGTCAGTTTTGTTTTCTACATACATACAAACACACAAACATGCATACAGGCCCAGCCCACAAGTGGCATAACGGAAAATATAACCTTCTCGGCGAAGGTAATAAAGATCAATAAATGAAGGATAAATGTTGTGACGCACGTCCATGGTAACCATCTACACACCAAATCGGTAGGCGGTGTAAATGAATCGTCGTCGATATCGCATGGTACGTATATCTATTCGAATATTTCACCCTAAATTCTCGGTGTGTATTTTGCAGTCCTAAATCAATAGTTGGGTAGGTAGTTCATTAGATAGATATATAGATATATTTACATCTACTGAAGTGCAATATCAACAGTGCTGTGTATGAGCTGTGCGGCACAAGATGACAGATCTAGAAAGAAAGAAAGGTTTGCTTACATTGGTTATTCTGCATAATCTCAAACAAATTTAAAAAAACGGACACAACGATAAAGTTTTTAAGAACCACCAGGATGGCACGTCAACCTCCATGTACTTTTTCAGGATCTTCATATGGTGCTGCAGAAATTACACGAACCGCTAGTAATTTGCCACTGTCATTTGTGGCCAGCCCTGGCTTTGATGAACCCCAAATAGTTAACGGCATTTTCTACGGTACGTTCATAAATTAGCGGGGTCGGCATCATTGTTGACTCGCTTCCGGCGCATGGCCTTCAAAGTGCCGCATCAAAGAATATAAAGATGAAGTGTTGAGTTAGATGTCTTCCCACTTTTCTTTCACAACTGAAAGCGATCGCTTATCAATCATCCAGAGAAACGTCATCAGATATATCCATTACGGTACAACGGCCTCTTAGCCAAACTAGAAGGATATGGAATTCGTGGACGGGTTCTTGAGTGGTTCCAGAGCTACCTTACAGAACGACGTCAACGAGTGGTTGTCAATGGCGCAACATCTGATTGGAAGACCCCCCTTGCTGGTGTCCCACGGGGCTCTGTTTTAGGACCTACACTTTTCATTTTATACATAAATGATCTGCCCTCCAGATGTACAATTTGTGTTGCGAACTTGTTCGCAGATGATACCTCACTCACCGCAGCTCACCGTTATATCAATACTGTTGTAGACTCACTGAACAAAGACCTTGCCACTGTATCAGACTGGCTACAAAACTGGAAACTCGAGGCCAACGGAGACAAATGCAAAGTCATGTTTCTCACTACCCGTCCCCTCCCACAAAGGATCCCCCCAGTTATCCTAGCCGGAACTATTCTGCAGGTTGTCTACAGCCACAAACACCTGGGCGTGACCTTAACCTACAAGCTCACATGGTCTTTGCACGTTGAAGCCACAACAAACAAGGCAAGACGAACGGCTGGAATGCTCTGTGCCCTACGGAAGAAGGTGCCCAAGAACATTCTACTACAGCTATACAAGATCATGATAAGACCAGTTTTAGAATATGCTGACATAGTATGGTCAGGCCTCATCGCACGCGATGCAAGATCAGTTGAATCTGTCCAGTACCGATCGGCTAGAATGATAAGTGGACACCGCGGAATCCCTTACCCTTCCTACCGAACCGTTTACTCTCAACTATGTCTTCCCTCACTCACCTTCCGCCGTAAATTCCACACAGTCACCACCCTCTTCAAACTCTTGAACGGTCATTGCCCGCCCCACCTACTCAGTCTGCTACCAACTACAAGATCATCTTCCATAGAATCCAGATATCCCCTCCGAAACGGAGATAACCTCTCTGTGCAAACTCCCAAAAGCGTTCTTCCACAGGGCTACCAAACTCTGGAACCTGCTTCCATCAGAAACACATACAGCTACCTCTGTATCCTCCTTCAGAGGAAAAGCTTGGGCCTCCCTCGGAGACCCGTTCTTGGTTTAAGTTAACATATATATATATACTTCTATGTGACACATGCGACGGAGCTAGCTGGAAACATTATAATTACTTGCAGGCATTCCGATAGAATTCGTGTATATAATGTAAATATGAATGTCAACCTTTTAATTAATCTAGTAGTGATCTCTGCGTATGTTTAATGTAATGATTATGTATGTTAAATGTAATGATTATTTTTTTCTCCCAGGGTTGCCCTTTGTAATAGCTTAAGCTAGTTGGGCAACCCTGGCATGTTAATACAATGCATGCCAAACGAATAAATAAAAAAATAAAGAAATAGATATATCCATTCAATAGAAAAATAAGACGTAATATCTGTGATTCCACAAGACTAACACGTTTGACAGTGTTATAAACGTACACTGACCGATCAGCTAGCTATCTCCGTCCTGTCGATGGGATGGCAAAAATTGGCCTGAACGCTTCAATAACTATGATATTCGTATTTCTTCAAGACTACTACGTATTGTCCCTGGCCTTGCAGAAAACGACAAAAGCACGAATTATTCAAACCTTTGCAGGAAAAAATTCCATTGTTGTCTGTAAAAAAGTTGAAACTGTTTTCGTAGCATGGTATGCACTTTAACCCATCTCGCAATACCTAGACCCAATTGGAGTGCCATGTCAGCTGTGGAACGGGAAACGAAACGACAGTTACTGTATTATAACGATGTATGTCCAGTAATGGGGGATCAATTGATATTACTCTATTGCATAACGTTAAGTCATCATGATGTCGAACTACTGGCTTGTGCGCCACCAGAGCCCAATCTGCAGGTCCACTGCCGACCGCAGCGAGAAGACGTCATAACATGACCGCCATGATGTATTTGACTTTTCCCGAAACGGAGCCTAAAAGTGTCTTAAAGCAGAAAAGTGTCTTAAAGCAAGCTAAGGATTTTGTATTTCTCGCATTTTTGTATTTAAATCAAAATCCAGCCACTTGAAACTATCAGAAAGATAGCAAAGATATTGAATACTGGGTTTGAGTATTTGTTTATTCATTGTTATTATTCACGTATTTCACACCGTTCTAAGCTTGCTTACTTATTTACTTTTGTACTTGGCTAGATCTCTGCGTGTCCTGTACCAATGGTGCCTATCACATTCATGGTTATGCTACGGTTCCATTTCCAAAGCGGGGCCCGGCCGGGCAGCTTGTTGGAACGACAACAAAAGACACAAAACGTCAAAAGAATCACTCCTAACAATATATTTTGTGTTTTCTTATTATGTATTTTTATTTTTCGCTTTCGAAAACAGCCCAGCCGGGCCCCTGATTGGTAACAGGACTAGCATTAGTTCCTGTCCATACAACATTCCTCTGTTCTGTGCTATCCACAAACAAGACTGATCACTCCGACATTATCCAGTTCTTGGTGAACCAGTAACAACTGATGGCAAAATAACATAAGACTAAAGCAATGAACCTTAGATGTGGATGTTTGCGGATAGCATGGCAGCAATCATGTTGATGTAATATTAAGCTTTCGTATGATAATGTTCTAGCTTGTGGACGTCTTTCAAAACGCTGTGCGTTATTCTGCTAAACAGATATAATCTGAAGGGAGCCTGCAACAGGTGCTACAGCCTTTACTGATCCCTGACGTCCAAACATTACTACATGGCATGGATAACGACTATGATCATTTTGGATAACTATATTTTGTGAAATTCGATGCACAAATCTGATTTTGCCCTGTGCATATTGTTGTATCGTCTGTAAGTATTCATGTATGCAGCCATGGTCTCTCTAGTAAAAAGAAGAGCGCAGCCACAGGAGAGAGCCAGCCTGGTAAAAGAAAACACAAATAGATAGATACGTAGAATTAGTCTTGACCAGCCTTGACCAATCTTGATTCATTTCCACAGAACATCGATTTAACTCGATACTCAATTCGACACACGAGTCCATCTTGATAGTCTATAGCCACAGCTTTTAGGAGCAACATGTAGGTAGATATTTATAGTTCTGTTATTCTCACGATACCTTGATACTTTCAGATCCCAACTTGCTATTCTGAAGTGTCTTGATGTAACAGCAACACCATACCAATGATCACCATTGCAGGTGAACCTTGTATGTACACATTTGGTCACATTTGCCGATGCAGCAGGCAGAAAGGACTTACTCATTCAGTGTATGTTGTTATGAAGTAACCTAATTCACAAGAGTAACATACGTTAGTTTAAAATTCTCTCCATTCTATGATTTACGTTAGGTATCAATGTACGGTTTATCTTTAACAGCGCTGATTGGGAATCTGAATAGTACTAAGCATATCCTTTCGCAGTCCATGAAGTTAAAAAATACTGAGTGCCTGATTCTGAATTCAACGGTGTCGATTTCCGTATGATGGCATAGGACGTTTTACAATTTTGATCCCCTGATATTGAACTATTCCATTTGTTATAAATGATTTAAAGCAACATCGTGTGGACATTATAAGTTTGTACTAAAAGGAAATACGTTACTGTGATTCAGTTCAAAGGTTTGATAGAGACCTCCTTGGATTAGTGAATGGAGATAGGTACCACCTAAACTTGCAAATACTATAGTTGTCTCCACGGTTCCTTAAATAGGTAGCTTATTGAGTTTTCTTATACAACAAGAGCATGCTTTGCATTTCTGTCCGACAAGGAAATCCACAGCAATACGACGTGCCACACTGTCAAAACAAGTTCAATCCACAATTCATCAAGAAAAGTCAATACAGAATTTTTCCGCTCGTTTGTGGCATTCTAAGGAGATAACCTGATGACATTTTCATATTGACGCAGATAGTATGTGATTTGTTTTCGAGTATATATTCGACCATATAGCAGCGACTTATTGTCTTAGAATTCAATGATATCAATAGCTTCAAATGATATCATGGAACTTATCACTTTCAAATTCAAGTCAATCTAGAGTATTGTATCCACTTCTCTAATGATCTCCTGGCAGCCTCTTAATCTAAACAACGGCAACAACATCCAACAACATTTATCAATCTCAACATCTATTGCACGTATTAAAATAACTCAGAAATTGTTATATATGTTTGCACACTTCTAATGGGCGCTATGTTAGATAGCAAGGGTTTGTCACTATTATTCAACGTGCATCAATGTTTCCCCAAATAGCGGAACTACATTAAATTGAAGTATTCAAACCTTTCATGTCATATCTAATCACTATCGTCACCGGGAGCATTAGCATCTCCCTGCGGCCTACAGCACGGCCTTTCATCTCCGTTGACCAGATATCAAACCGACATCTTCGTCTGGGATAAAAGCAATTAATAACAGTCATTCAGCTGATTTCATATCTATTAAGTAAATGATTTCGCTTGTAACTATATGGGAAAAATGTCATTTGAAAATTCTCAGTTTGTGCCACAGTTCTTTTTAGCCAACTTTAGCGTCCCTACTCTGGTACATGACGCTTTTTTACCTTCGAGTATAGTAGCTGCACCGAGGAACGCATTTGATTAGAATTTCTAAGACTACCACATGAATCCTATTTCTAAGACATAACGCTGTGCAAGTTGTTATCTAAGACGTATTCGTCTGCCAAGGGATGAAAAAATGTTGCATTTATATCAGCATCCGACTTGGTACAATAAATAACAAAATCAATGAAAACCACTTTGCTGGAAAACACAATTTAGACTTGGCTAATCCAATACCGATACTTCTTTGGTATTACTTGTCCCAGATTTATTAAAATCGTGTATATAATTTTGTCTCTGTTTAAGATACAGAAATACATTGTTTCGTAAGTCATGAGATGTAATCTATTTTTCCTTTTTATTTATAAACTAGTCACAATGAACAGCTGATTTAAAGGAAACGATATTCGATTCTCCTTTTGTATGCACCTAAATTCTACCCATTTCGTTACTCAAATCTGTATATCAGAAAGCGACTTCGATAACGGCTTACAATTTACCACACGTAATATTCCAGCAGTCATCATAAAACACGACAGGACGTTTACCTGCCAATCGTGAAATGCTTTTTACATCTACACAGTAAGAACATATTCTAAATGCGGTGTTTCGCACGTGTTCGTGCTGTCAATCATAAGTTTTCCAGTTTGGAACATACGCGCAAACACTACATTAGAGAGTGCTTATGTGAGCTCTTGATATTTGCTCCACGAAAATGCCTCAATAGATTAGGGTTCTGCTTGCGCGTCATATGGCATTGAAGAATCTTCAACTGTTCTTCATGACATCCTTTATCCGGATGCGAATCACGGGCTGCTGCAATTACCCTACAAAACCACCTAAAGGAATATCCGGTAATTGCTCCAAGGTTCTCTGTATTGATTTTCACTAAATTTGCAGCAAAGCCGCAAAGTGAGCTTATTTGTGGGCAGTTGTTCAACTCTGGTCGTTAAGTCAGCGTCACACAGCAGATAAGAATTCTCACTCAATGAACCTACGAGCTCCGAATGACATTTTCGACAATGTCCTCTTGATAACTGCGCGATTTTTAGGGATCGGCCTATGTTGAAGGTTACCAATCCCCGTCACAATGCAAACAGTTTAATTTGGGGCGAAAAATACATTCGATTTTATGGCGATTTCAAAATTCAGCAGAAGGTCATTAACAGTGTGACATCGGCTTAACGACTGAATATACCAGACACTACGTCATTATGCTTAATAGACTTTCTTATAGTCATGAAAAAACTCCGATATCGTAAGATTCTTTTTAAAGACGGTTGACATTGAAATTAGAAAACAATAAAGAATCATAGAACAGTAAGTGTTATCTTGGATTTTGGAAAATGGATGAATAAGTATCATCTAACAAACACTCTCAGTACGACTGAATATACCAGACACTACGTCATTATGCTTAATAGACTTTCTTATAGTCATGAAGGAACTCCGATATCGTGAGATTCTTTTTAAAGACGGTTGACATTGAAATTAGAAAACAATAAAGAATCATAGAACAGTAAGTGCCATCTTGGATTTTGGAAAATGGATGAATCAGTATCATCTAACAAACACTCTCAGAACAGCACACTCCATATACTTATTAACACTTTACATCAAGAGTTATATCTAAAGCGTCCTCGTGAAACTGTGAGAACTGTGTGTCTGTGGAGCTTCAAAGTGTGTTTGGGAATATTTTCAAAGCAGATTTAAAACGGCAGAATCTGAGAAATATTGCAATGCCTATTCTCGGTACAATATGCCCCCAAAAGATTTAAAAGGCGGTTGGTTTTGAGTTTTGAGAACCATATTGCTCCTTAACTGAGTAGTGCGTGTTTGCATCAGGCGCGGGATGTGTTCTGTGCCTGGATGCGCAGCTCCTGCGGTGCCTGGGTGCTGTGAGTTTCCATGTTCTCCTGACGATGTTCTAGCCACACCGCAGGTCCATCCGGCTGCACCTAACATTGCGATAACAACGTTTACAAATTTCACAGTCGTCGGTCATATTACATCAGAAATATCTTAATACAATGAGGAAACAGTACCACTAGATAATAGCTGTTTGTAAATTAAGAAACACTGGCTTGAGCTGTTATACTGTGTTGTGGCTCAGGTTAAGAGCATAGCTTTTGTATAGTTTTTGTATCTGAAAGAGCTACCTGATTTCGGCGGCAGTGCTTGCACTTGTAGGCATCCCAGAAGCTTTTTCGGAAGTTTTCATTCACGCCTGCGTAGATGATCGGATTCATGGCGGAGTTGGAGTAGCCGAGCAGCAGCACAACGAACCGCAGCTGTTTGAAGTATGGCGGGCTCTCCGGGAGAAATAACAGACAATAGTTTAGAATTAAACCAAGCAAAGACGTCAAAGGTAATTTGTCACTCTGAGTAACCATGGTAACCCTTTATTACTGGTGAAGAAGCTAAATGTCAGAATGCTAATGCTGCCTTTTATCCGGTATGAGTATATTCACAAGAACCCAATTAGAACAGCTTGATTTGAAGAGTAGGATTTTTCAAAGGTTACTTTGAGAATACAATACTGGTAAGTTGCTAGACATAAACGCCAAAAATAGCTACTCAAGCAACTGGATAAAATTTTAAAACAGATGTTTCAGACCGCATCCGCTATCTTTCGTCAGTACCTACATACAAAACTGGGAGAACCAGGTTTTATACCAAAACTCTGAATAGACATGTTAATGAAGTGCAGACGATTTCAGATGTTTCAATAGAATAGTAAGTCAAGACAAGGTTGTATGCTAATGTCTCAATTAACTCCTGTTGCTTTAGGAGCTAATGTTGTTCCTTGGAAGTGGGGGTGGTGGTAGCACGTTAACCCAAGTGCCTTAAAAGTTTCACGCGTAGACCTCCTTTCCTATTGAGGGTGGGATTGTGTATTCTCTCATATAGTGCTTCTCTAACTCCTCCTTCGACACAACAGGGTTCGCGGTCTAGGATATCTGTGGATTCGACATTGACTGTGTGTCCCTGGTTGTGTTGTAAATGGTGGAAAATGACACAGAAGTAGCCGTTTGCGCTCTCTCTACAATGTTTTCTGTACCTTTGTTTTAGTGGTCTCCCCAATGTACGCGTTATTGCAGTTGGACTCATTTCAGTTTGTAAATAACATTGGCTTCGATACCTTTGTGAGGTCGTTTTTTTGATGGACCAGTTTTTGTCTGAGAGTTGAGAGAGGTTTAAAGTTAGTGGCAATGTTGAAATTTCAATGTTGAGTTCTTTCGACACTGCTCGGACTTACTGAATGATAATATTGAGCTTGTTTCTGTCCGCCAAAGGTTTGCGCTTGAGCATTTTCTTACCTTCATCAACTTGCTAAACATATAGACCTGTAGTTTTCTTTTTGGCAAACAAAGGCTCCACACCCTGCCATATCAGCTTTGCGCAAAACTATTTTCTGCCTCGCTAAAGGAAGTGTCATTTGACTTAAACCTGTATTTTATCTGGTCACGTTTTTGTTCCTGCCATTTATGATCATCCTTAGCGCCATGTAGGATGAAAATGAAAGGCGAAACATATCGTCTCACTTTTGTTGGAGAGTTAATTCCCTTAGAATTGAATTGAATACCTTGGGCAGAGTTCCAAACTGCAGCCAAATCTGTAGGACATGGTAGGGAGTCCAGCACACGAGGAACACTGTCATCACGACAACCAACATCTTGATAACCTGTTGAAAACGACAACATGATGCGGTAGGCTGCATATCAACATGTTGGACTAACTTCTCATGGGGATTTTAAGGCACCATAGCTGCAATGAATTATTGCCCGTTGACCACAGCTGATGTCTCTGAGAATAGTATTAAAGGAAGGTAAATCAGTTTTATGGCAAAAAAGTGGAAATGTATAAATGCTAAAATCTTTATGGTAGTGACATTTACTAACACAGTCAGTAAGAAAAGGAAGGCTTAGGAGAGACTTAAGACACGTGTGTTTTGGGGCAACGCATTTGATCAAATCCCCAGAAGCATTCGGGACACGTCGACGAAGTTCGCCCGCGCTCGGGAGATTTGAACAATGGCTGCTCCCCCAGGCGGGTCGATAGCGCGACGATTTAAAGTGAGTTCTCACAGAAAAAAGACGTCAGATTTTTGCATAATGGACGTTGTTATATATAGTGATAGTGTTGATATGACTAGTCATGTATAGAAATGATTTTCGGGGGAGAAAACTGGTGTAACTTCCTTTTACATTGGAAGGCTTGTTTCTGTGAGAAGGTGTCGAAGCTAGATTCTCAGATGTTTAATCATCATCATCTGTCCACCAAGGTGGGCAGGGTAAGACTTGAAACAATATCTACATTCTGCCCTATATCAGTTGTGTTTTCATTTAAAGGTTGTAGTTTTACGCAGTACCTCCATTAAGAGAGACTTCTTCAACTAAAAACGTCAAACTTGGTCATGTGTATTGATTTATCGACTGCTTAATGTATACCTTCTTCTTGGCTTTTAGTTGCAGCTGTTGAATGGAAAGGGCGGCGATGCCTGGCGAAGCGGTGCGCCACAGCTTACGGGCCAGCAAGAAGTACGCCACCATCATCACCACCAGGGGGATGGCGTAGAGAACAACAAACAACACCGAGGTGTAGATCGCCTTCTGGTGCTGGTCCCACTTCTCTGCACACCAGATCTTGGTACAAGAAGACAAGGTGGTGAGGTGGTCTTGTGGTTAGGTTAATATCTAAAGTTTTTTGGGTCAAATCTCCAGCAGGCCCAAAGGTTGTGAAACGCCTATTCCCTCACTGAGCGCAGACGGAAATGAGTGCCCAACTTATTAGATGGGACGTAAAGCCAAAGGTCCCGTGTTTGAGGAGAGTCACATTTCGAGCTCAACATTCGTTAGGTAGCCAAATAAACTTTTGTTAAGAGTAGTGGTCCATCCCATTGTAAATGGATCAGACATTACAGTCCGGTCTTACTCAACTGACACCCTCAAAACCCCTTCGTCACTTTTTTGTCGCGCACTGCCACGGAGAACTGGGGTATCTAGACGTGGGGGGGGGGGGGCTAAAAATGCCGGCGCCAACTTTGACGTCGCTGAATGACGAGTGCTAGGCACGCCAAACTTGTTGACTTTTCCTAAAATTTTGTTAGCAACATACAGTATTATATAAGTTAATTTTTGTGTGTTGCCATGGCATTGGGTTTCTGACAGTCATATTTTAAAAAATTTACTAATTTCTTTTAAACAATTAGGTTTCAAAGTTTTCTTGCTCAACAAAAATTGCTTTTCTATATTATCAACATCATATGTATTTTAATGTAACTTTCATTATGATGTCATCGTTCAAATTCCAAGATGGCGGACCATGTCATTAGTTTAGGTATAAACAAGCTTTTTACCCTTCAAATTTGTCACTACTTGGTATTTTCTTAATCAAAACCCCTAAGATTAGCATTTCTAGTCTATTTTCATTGTGTTTTGGGGTTATAAGTCGAAAAAAATGCATTTTCCAAATTTCAAGATTGCCGATACAAGATAGGGGATCCCAAGGGATGACGTCATTTTTACGTCAACGCGGTTACCATTCACAGCAGAAGTCTTGGCAGACTTAGATATCAATAAGATACCCTTTTTTTTAATTATTGTTTAGTACCGTAAGGTATTACGGGAATTTCCTATTTAGACGGTTTTAACCACTAAAATCACATCAATTACGTCATAATTACGTCGAAACGACACCAAAATTACAGGAGTGCTTAATATTTACATGTTTATCGCCCCCTGCAAATTTGGTGATCATACACATTCTCGTAAGGTCACGTGTCAGACGCTAGTGGCTTACTATTCTTGAAGAAGGCAGAACGAAACCCAGTAAGTGTACATTACTTGTTGGTAAAGTTTTAGTCTTGTACAAGTCAAAAATATCACCTCAAGTACACCATCGTCCCATTGCCACTGCTTCTGCTCAGACACCACCAGCAGCGGCACGTTGACGGCGCAGGAGATCAGCCACACGGTAGAGATGACAGCGGCTGTATTGGTTTCCGTGATTCGGGCCTTCAATGGGAAAATGATGGCGTAGAAACGGTCGATGGCAATCACAGTCAGCATGACGATACTGCTGGTGATGGACATACCTAGGAAAATGTACAGTTGTTGATTAATCTGGTATATAACTGCATGCACCGATCGTTTCCGCATTCTTAATCATACGACGGTAGATGCAAATCTGTAGCAGTTATTTGCTGCCTCTGTGTGCTGATACTTTGTCGCCTCCTTGTACGGATGTTTCGTTTTCGAAGTGCCTGGATGTTTGTGTTCTTGCAAGATGGTAGTTATTTGAACACACTGTCGGTAGAGTGGCAGGAAGTGAGTGAGTGAGTGAGTGAGAGAGTGAGTGAGTGAGTGAGTGAGAAAGTGAGTGAGTGAGTGAGTGAGTGAGTGAGTGAGTGAGTGAGTGAGTGAGTGAGTGAGTAAGTAAGTGAGTGAGTGGAAAGATGATGTCACCGCAAATGTCGAACTTGCGGGAGTGACAGAAAGTAGAGTTCAGAGGTGGTTGAACTATTCGCTTATCAGACATGACAGACATTTCAGGTAAATCACGGGGTGGTATTATATTGCTATTGGCCTGTCTGTTTGTGTTTTCGCTGTTATATATTGTCGATTGTCAAGTTCACCATAGAGTGACAGGAAATGATCTAGAGACACTTTCAAGGTTGAGGACTTTTGCCCCACTTTGTTTGCGTAATCAATTACCTACAATTATTAAACAACTCAGACGAGAAACTCTACTTTGCGTGATATATCTGAACTGAAGCCCTAATAGACTCACCCTGACTGTCCATCACAATTAGCGGTTTGACCAATGAGAGCGTGACTGCACGTCTGTCAAATATTTGCATTTTTATGTTTTAATTTTGCATTTCTACGTTTTGACGGAGGTGGGCGGGGCTATGGGATCGGTCTATTTACACTAGGCGGGTGAAACGAAAAGATCGCCGTGTAGCTTATTTTTGTGCCTTTTTGAGCACTTTTGATATGAAATTAGCACACAAATGTGGTAAACAGTGGCATTAAATGTCAATTTCATAAAGATTACAGCAACTAGAATATTTCCAGTTTTCAAGCCTCATAAAATGCTCTGGGTGCCTTTAAAACATCGTGGCTACAGAGGACCACCCGAACGTGCTAAAGATTAGGGCACTAAGCTAAACTGTATACTTCATTTTACCTTTTCCGAGTTTTTTCTAGATGTGCAAAAGTCTTAAATCATAGCTTAATCATCTGTGTAGAACCTGGTAATTTCTCCTTACGGTCATATCTGCACAGATCTCAGTTCGGTTGAACACACGTTATTATAGATAACTAAGCTGTGATCCATCATTTCTGCGCAGTTGATTTCGTGTGGTTCACTTTTAGGTAATTTCCATTGTAATTCCGGCTATCTGTCTACCTTGTCCACACCTGAATCACCACCGCAAGGTAGTGATGGCACCTGTGTAAGTTGAACGCACTTTTGTCTCACACGTTGAAACTCTTAGCCTTGAGAGCAAGTTCTACTACGGGAGCGGTGTCCTCTCAATGTATTCTGTTGGCCACCTTTTTAAACAGCGTCTACTTTGGTTATACCAGGATAAACGAAAACAATCAGAACATGGTTAAGATCGATGAATTTGAAAATCCGACGCTAAACAATGGCTGTTTTTTTCTAGCAATTTACATGCTATTGACCGGGACTGCCCAGGTAGTCAGAATTTATGTTTATTCAAAATATGCAGACTAGCAGGATCTCCCGATGGATATCCTGAATAGTTCTGACATAACAATTGACGAACCTCCATTGGTAATTACATACAAAATACGAGTCACAGATTTCATCTAAAAATGACACTGAATTATAAGATAATTGCAAGCTTGTGTGGCATTTAAGAATAAACGTCGTACAGGAATGACGTTTTAGAATACCTATCAGTAAATAGCTACAGATATACATGTTAAGACGATTTAAAGATTAATACATTTTAAAAACGATGCTTTTTATTAACATTACACGTTTAAAAGTTCACGAAAAAGACTGGTTGTACAGTTTTGTGGCATGAAACAGAAACGAATTCTTCAAACGTTCGGTCCAACAAGTAGGTAGAGTTCTATGGTTATAGTTTCTGGGGGTTCTGCTGGTTTGCTGTTGCTGATTGCTTGTTGTCATATACTTCAAGGGATGGTCTTCAGGGTGCATCTGTTGAAAGAGTTTTAAGGCTGCATCGTCACGTCTAGACTTAAGAACTGGCAGGTGGTTTGTCGTCTGGATACTTCCGTTCCGGTTGATAATCCTCGATACTCTCTTCTGGACAGATTCGAGTGTTTTTGACTGGTTCTTGTTACATCCGACGTACACCACGCTAGCATATTCCAGAACGGATCTGATTAGGGTTGTGTACACTGTAGTGAGGTCGTCTGGGGGCATACCACCTTTAGCAAGTAAGCGAAGATATTGAAGACGTTGTGATCCTTTTTTGTCACATGTGAAATGAGGCTATCCCACTTGAGGTCATCTTGAATCCGAGGTAGGTGGCGCATGTGACAACTGGCACCCCCCCCCCCCAGTATGAGCGGAGGGAGGACTGGAGGTATCCTAGAGAATCATATCCTGAGCTCGTACGACTTGTCGCCGTTCATGACCATGCTGTTCTGTGTTGCCCATGAGTTCAGGTGAGTGGCTTCCTCCTGCATAGTATTGTCCGATTCCGCGGTGATACAGGGGATCCATCTGGACAGTCCTATGTCGACTGCGTATCCAATGTTTGTAGTTGTTGCGTGTTTGGTAGTTTGAGAAGACATGTATACTAGGAATAAGTAAAATGACAGAACTCCCCCCCTGTAGCACTCCGGAGGTGACATCTTTCCAGCTGCTGAACTGACCATTGGCAGCGACACGTTGTTTCCTGCACGACAGGGAACTGTGGATCCATGTGAGCATTCTTGTGGGGATGTCACGGGTTGCCAGGTGTTTAAGAAGGACACCGTGGTCAACCTTATCGAAAGCCTTAGACATTTCGGCAAGTAATACTCGTACAACCGATGATTGCTTGTTGTCAAGGTCTGTTAGCCAGGACTGATATGCCTTTAGCAGCGCGGCCGTTGTTGACGATTCTGGCATGTATGCAAACTGGTCCTAGATCCAGGGTTTCACTAAGGGAAGGAGTCTGTTCAACACGAGTCTCTCTTGTACCTTTCCCAGCGTGCAGATCAGGGATATCGGTCTCCAGTCTTTCTTACAGGTCGGGTGAGTTGTTTTAGTACAGGGCAGATGTTGGCTGTTTTCCATACTGATGATATGATGCCCTTGTTGTAAGACGCGTTCATCTGATGGCAGATGACTGGGCTAAGATGCTCGCAGAACAGGCTAAGGACCCAGTTTGGTAAGTCGTCGGGGCCGCTGGCTTGTCTTGGGTTAAGTTTTCTTAGCATTGCTTTGACTTGGCCAATGTTGCAGAGCTCGAAGGAGTCATCGGTGGGTGGGGGTGGAAACATATCAAAAGTATTGCTGTCCGACATTGCTTCTCCAAAATAGTTGTTTAGTTCATCGGCCACCTGGTTATCTGGGATGTTAGTGAAGGTGATCTTTCGTTTAGATTTCTGAGTACGGCCTAGTTCATTGTTCACGAAGTTCCACCAGTCCCGGGGGTTTTGCTTTTTTAGTTGCGAAATGCACATGTTGTAGGGATACTTTTTTTGTTTTCTAATGAGAGATTGCACCTGGTTTTGTAGCTTCTTCCATCTGGGTGTTTTTCCGTGTTTCTGGAAGACTGACTGTCTTTTCCCGAGTGAAGATTTGATTTTGTCTGTTATCCAGTGCTTATCAGCTGGTCTTTTTCTTCCTGTAAGGTATGCAGGTGTCGAACATGGTTTGCATGATGTTGTTGAAGGTATACACTGGACCAGTCTGTGAGGGCCTTGCAGAGTCCTATGGCGTCTTTCCTGTCCTGTGTTACCATACGGCGCCTCGCTCTGGAGGGCTGGCAGGGATTTTGGTGGATTTGGGGTTTCCAAATCACACAGTTGTGATCACTTGCTCCGAGTGTAGCTGTGGACACCGGAGAGTGATAGTGACTTTGAACGTTTGTAATTATCAAGTCCAGCAAACTGTCGGCACGAGTAGGCTCTGTGACTATCAGTCTTATCTCTGGGTGACTGGTCAGTAGTGGTTGCAGTGGAAGCTTGTTGAAATAACTGCACAGGATGATGCCAGCAAGTGGATGTTTGCGGCGAATTTCATCTAATGAGTTGATTAGGTATTGGTTTGTTGCGGTTTGCAGGTATGGTTCGTTGGCCCAAGAAGGATGGTACAGGGCTCCCAAGAACAGACTAGGGATAGCTCGGCACAGCATCGGGGCATATCAGTGGTTTCAAATCCGGGACCTTGCAGCTCTGGGCGAAACACCCTAACGATTGCGCCACACGATACCACCATAGATATTTCTACTGCATAAAAGGATTGTAAAAAAGTACCATCTATTCTTCAGATCCCTCCCAATTCGATCTGTTTCAATCTGTATGTAAGTGAGAATGTCTATCGGACTTTTCCTCCGTTGAAGCCCCGGTCACAATGAACGTACGATGCATCTACGATAGCATTTCCCGTACACCGCACGATGATCGCTGGTAAATCGTAGGTAAAATCAGCTATCGCAGAGCGTCGGGCGATGGTCATAATTTTTCCAGCGTCGTACTATTTTTCACATGTGCCTTTTCTTGATGAGACGCCTTGCCGCTTTTGTGCTTCTTTAACCGACCAAATGTGGATCTAGTTGTTAGATAATAGGATCTGGGGTCATTCACTGTAAAAAAAAAAAAAAAAACAACAACAGCAAGACCCTTACAAAGGTATGAATCAATGAGACTTACATGTACACACGTGTTTCGAGTTTCAAAGGTAATAAATCACTGTGAGCACTTCAAGCCGGGCCCTATTCTAACAGTTTACATAGTGTGTGCCCTTTGGAAAGACACTTGACACGAATTTCCTAACTTCACCAAGGTTTGAATGGATACCTGATTTCGGTTTGGGAAGGTATTGAGGTCACCTGCTGGTGCCGAATGTCAGCCACCCAGACCCTTGCGACAGTTCCAGTGGAAATGCAAAGAAAGTGCAAGTGTGGAGCAAATTAATCTTGTGTAATGTATGATTGTAAACCATGCAGCAATTCAGCAGTGGCTGCCATTGCATGGGTAATTTCGGACCAACAAACCATTATCATATGGCTATGTGATGAATGTCTCTCTTCGCATCTTCCATTAGCAAGAAATCCGTTCGAGGCATGGGAGTTGAACGCCTTTCATACGAGGTACCCGAAGGTCACAATCTTTAGTTCCATCTAATTTGTTTTTTCTCAAATGGTCCGGAAACTTGACCTGTAGCGTGATCCTAGGTTCCCTTGCAAGTTCTTAGGGACTCCAAGGAACCCATTTGCTCTCCGTTACGAACTGCTTGATTTGGCGTCTAAGAGCATCAGATTTATCTGGAGCCAATATCCAAGAAGAGACTATAATAATGTGAGATTCGATACTGATGGTATAGAGTATGATTAAGACCACCTGTTAAACATGGAAATGTGATTTTCGAAGTATCTGCGATTGTCCGTCCTCAGTAGCTATGATTGAGACCACATCTTAAACATCAAAATGTGATGTTCGAAGTCTCTGAGATCAAACATCCTAGGTAGCTTTCTGATCGATCCTTTTGACGTCTGGATTTAGTTCCTGAAGATTCCTTAGTTTGAAGGTATGAAAACCCCACAGAAAGGAATATACGGGTGCTAAAATGAGGACAGTTAAGCGCAGGAAAGAGGGAAACGAGAGGCACCGCCGGAAACAAGCGCACGTCTTGCGCTGTTTCTGCTTATAATAACATTACAGATTCACTGCCTGTACTGATATAATAATAATAATAGTAATAAATGGTTTATTGGTCCGAATTACCCATACAATGGCAGCCAATGCTGAATTGCTGCAGGGTTTACAATCACATAATACACAATAATACACATGATACATATTTCCACACTTGCACTTTATGAAACTGTCGCAAGGGCCTGGCGGCTGCTATTCGGCGCCAGCAAGTGACCTCAATACGACCTTCCCCAACCGAAGTCAGGTACCCATTCAGACCTAGGTGGAGTGAGGAAATTCGTGTAAACTGCCTTTCCCGAGGGCACAACCTCGGGACGGCATACCGGTGGTTTCGGACCCGGGACCTCTCGGTTCTGGGCGAAACGCCCTATCGATTGCGCCATACGATAACTCATGATTTCGTGCCTTAATTGACCTCGGAAGTAATTATCTTAGTTAGTGAACATTCTCCTTTATCTGTCCAATTCCTAATTTCTATTCTAATTACATCCACATCCGCATGCGATAGGATGTTTGCCTACGTCTAGCTGATAAACGTTTATTGTAAAAAAAACCACCATTCGTCTTGCGTGTCTATCAGAAACTCACACACAAATGCAAATCTGTTACTGACATTTTTTTGTCCATTGAAATAGCGGAGAGAATTATGATGTACAGTCACCTGTGCTTTAAATGTGTATGATGTATTACCAACATCACGATGACGCATTACTAGAAGGTGACAAAAATGTAGCCTAAACACTCTAATTTCAAAAAAGCGGGGCTTTGGGCTAATGGTTTAATTTAGAATCCATGCAATACTTTGTCATACTAATGAATCTAGTTTCTTTCTCATGACTTAATTTCTTTTCTCGGACTCCAGCGACTGACGAACCGCCTACGAACCGCCTTCCTCTTAACTGTATGCTGAATGATGTCTCAAAGTTGAAAAGAAAGACTCTCATATCAACCATGTCATTGTCCAATTCATAGTGTTAATGGCAAATTTCTATTCATCTGATGCCATCGACTCTAGGTAGTTATCATTTGAGACGATTCTGGACCCTGATTTGGAATCTAACTGACGTGTTTTGTAAGTATACGTAAGTCTGCTCCAAGTAATTACTGACGACTTGCTCTCGTGTTACCGACATCCGAGACGACCTGCATTGATCGAACCCTTTATGTTCGGATATCAGAGATTTGCGACACGATAAGAATCACTTTCTTAGTGATGTGTGCTACTTAGCGATACACTATGATACTTACGCTATTCCTAGCGGTGCCTGGTCGCCATCTTGAATTTTCCCGCTACGCGCTATGACTCACGGGAATTTCTCGATATCCACGCACACTCACGCGAGAATATGACCAAGAGATCAGAACATACGCACATTGCAGGGGAATTTTAGTTGCCGAAACATATCGCCTGGTCCGATTTTCAAGTCCCTTATCCCTGAAAGCTCTCGGAGCAGCCCTAAAAATGGCCAAGACAGGCTTCTAGCTTCTTGACCCAGCTTCTAGTGTTAAGCGAGGTCTGTGTTTTGTCTTCGGCAATGACGCTATGTAAACACTAACGCTTGACGTCGGAGAGGAATGATGTTCAAATGACCCGACTGAGGTGATAATCTTCTGTTCATTTGATAGCAGAAATTCACTGTTCATTGAGTAGATATGTCATCATTGGTATGACCTGACTAAAAATAAATCTGTTTTTAAGAGGTGTGTGTTTCAATGTGTATTCAATGCCCATCAATGATATAATCTTATGGAAATAATGACACCAAAAAGCTGTAGGTAACTTGATTTGACCTCTACCGTCATGAACTACTAAATGATTTGATTGTCATGCAGAGATCATAAATAATTAGTATAACAAAAAGATAACTGCTACCTTACCTTGGAACCTTACCTTGGAACCTATAGATACCAGAGACTGAATGGCAGTACCATAGTCCTGATTCGAAGCACTGTTGTATCAATCTTTACAAAACTGCTAAATTATGTGACAGGCCCATATTTTCATCTTGTTACAGATTTTTTTTTTACACTGCATGTGTACATGTATGTATTGACTTCAGTCCAAAATTGTTGATATGCCTCACCTCAATTGAGGATAACTTCTTTACCTTTTTTAATGCCTCTCTGTCACAAAATTCATTTGGAAAAGGAGATATCTATCTATGTGCACGGTTCATATTTGAGGTTACAGAGAGAGCATTTGCAATTTTTATACTAAACTATATCTGGGTACAGTCAAACCGGCCAGGGAGGCAACTTGTACATGATATAACTTATAAGTTCTGTATATATGTGAACATAGAAATTTATACATCAACATGACAGAGACTTTCTGGTATTCAGCATGTACAGTGAAGTTTTATTTACATTTTGAACATTCAATTGAACAACAGTTAAAGCATAAACAGATGGTTTTAATCTGAGTCACTTTCTATTTTCTGCTGCACATGTTCTGGCATTAATATGCCCTACCATCCTTTCATCTTGATACTGCACACTCTGTAGACAGTCACTAGGTATTCTCTGTGCTCCTCCATCTGTGACACCTGAAGTGCATATGAACAACATGTTGATATTATCAATATTGACAGTATCATATCTAATACATACATACATACATACATACTGATACAATCTACTTTTTTCTGAAAATGATTATGATGATAGTATACTAGTAGGCTAAATTACTTACAGGCTTTTTCAAACACAATTACAATGCAGTCAGGACTCCAAGGAGACCAGTACTGACCTGTGGGAATGGGTGGTGGTGCTGCTAGCTTTTGCATATAATGATATTATCTATTTATTTCAGCCTGTACACACTCAATCTGCTCGAGCAGAGCTATTTTTCAAGTCTAGAACATCCTAGTATTTTGTGTCTATACTCAATCTGTATCAATCCATACAATAGAATCTATGGGAACGAGACCAATGCATACATTTCGTGTCGACATACCCATGCATATCCTTCGTGTCGTTAAAAATACGGCCGAGTCGTTGAATGACATCATTGTAAAATGGCTCTAAAACATCTCAGGATACACCAAAAAAATAGGCTAATTCCAGAAAAAATAATTAAGAAAACTACAGCCTAATTACTCCAGGACATCATTAAGGTCTTCACTCATCCCCCTGAGACCAACTCATAATTTCGAAAAGTCATAACTCACCGAAAATTCGCCGTAAAAAGAAGCGGTTTTCACGATCTGCAAGCCCGGAAATTCCTCTTTGCAAATGGCACCAGTGCGCAGGCGTGAAAGCTATGCCTCGTTCCCAATGTCTTTTGCGCATCTGGAAGTACTAGAAGTCTGGGGTGCCCTGGGACAGAGTCAGCCCAGTCACGTGGTACACTAATGAGCAAGATGGCGGAAAACCTTGTGCACACGTAACTTTTCATAGTGCGATACAGATTTGATCCTCGTACACTGCTGGCATTTTGTTATGCCGACAAGTTCTCACAGATGGCAAACTCATGGTGTTATACATCGAAACGAACCAAGTACGTGTAACTATCTATGCAGTTTGGTTTGATGCTTGAAGATCTTCCATTCCAAAATTCTGGTTGAAGACATTGTAAACCTTACGTTCGTTGCCAATGTTGCGAATCATTTTTATTATACTTCCAAAATAATCCGCCGCGTCAACGTTAACCCCCCTCTTTTTAACTAAATAAGTCTTATAAAGTAAGTTTCTTGTCATAAGCATATTGGGGTTATCCTTAGCTTCTATATGTCTTGGCACCATCATATAGACAGTATTGTTTCTAAATCCTCAAAAAATATTAACTTATTTAGTGCTTTAAAATTCAAATTACCCCGCCGTGTCTTAGAAAAAATATACAAGTCTTTTATACGCTCTTTATTAGAGTATGCTGACGTTGTCTGGCACAGGTGAACAATCGAGGAATCTGACCTTGTTGAAAGAATCCAGCATCACTGCTCCCTCGTTGTGTCCGGTGCGATAAAAGGGTCATTATACTCTTCAACTTGCCAAGAACTCGGCTGGGAGACTTTGTCCGACAAGCGACATGTTCATCGCCTTTTACTATTTCATAACATTGTAAATGGATGCACTCGTGAATATCTTGCTACTTTACTTCCTTACACAATTACTGAGACATGTACCTACGAACTGAGAAACAGTAGAAACTTGAGAACTACCAAATTTTCCACTAATCGTTTTGGAAAGTCTTTCATTCCGTATTCCATCACTAGTTGGAACAATTTGAACTTGACTGTCCGTTCTCTTGAATATTCCAAATTTCGAACACATCTTTTTAAATCTGTACGCCCTGCCAAATTCAATTATTTTAGCATTGGTTCTCGTTATTCCTGTGTTCTCATTACTCGTCTTCGTATGGGCACCTGCAGCTTGAACCATGGTCTTTTTAAAACGGGATCTTGTTACAAGCCCAGCCTGGAGCTGCGGGTGTCGACACGATTACTCATTACCTATTACATTGCCCTACATATACTTACCAGCGTTCAGTCCTCCTCGGCAAGCTTTCTGGGATCCTTGAACACAGTTAATTTCAACACCATCTCTGATAATGGCAAACAACTTTTAATTTTACATGGTAGTTCTGTTATTTCTTCTAGTATAAACAGTAGTATTATGTTAGCTGTTCAGGACTATGTCATATCAACCAAACGCTTTTAGTTATTGGTGTTCTTTGGCTTTCTTTTCCGCTGGGGGGGGGGTCGGTCTCACGTCAACTATCTTTTTCATGTCATTCATGTTTTAGTGTGTTGTCAAACATCCTATGTTCCATACTGTACAAGTGGCGGCTATAACTTGAGTAGGCCGCCACTTTGTCTTTGTTCATGTATTTCATTCATCTTTGAATAAATAATAAAATAAACATCCAAGGCGCAACCCGAATCTCATCTCATAGACGGATAGCAACTTACGGGTATTGAAATCACGTATCAAATATATAGAGCTAGATTACGGGCTGGAGTCGTTAACGACTATCGCTATCCGAAACAAACCCACAAGGTCATGACTGGAACTCAGATTCTTTGCACGATGCTTCAACTTTTTTTTCTATAGCTGACAGTTAACGCTTGGGAGACACGTTTCTGCTTCCGTTAATATGATACACTGTGAAATGACTCAGTGAAGCGTGAAAGTGGGTTTATGTAAGAGTGATCCAGAACACACATAACGGTTTATCACATAACGACCAGGTTACTGACACACAGCCCAGCGTTTATTGCAAGGTATGGCTAACTGAAAGAACACAAATCCATCCCTGTCTTTAACAGTGCAATCTAATCAACAATTTTGTCACCATAACAGCATACTGAATTTACTACAGGTCGATTTCTGCAGCCAACTCCCGTTTTCACCTTTTGTGTTCGTGCAGAGAACAGCTCAACCGGGTGCAATCGAAGAAAAGCACACGAAATACACACTCCCGCAGACTGGCATGGGCTCTGGAGTCGGTACATTACTTGTACTTCTTCTAATCCCGGAGTGTTAACTTACATCAGGTGATTGGGCTCCCGATGATCATATGTTTGGGAGAAAGCAACCATTGTGAGAACTTCTCTCCATGAAGGGAACGCCGCTCCGCCAACACAGGAATCTCATGAAACTTGTGATGTCCATGTGAGATGTATGGCCATTAGAAATTCAGACTATTGAGATATAGATGATGATGATTTTATTCGATAAGGAACTCGTGGGCAACACAACCCGAATGTAGCCCTTATTACAAATGCGTAATGCTTATTACAGATGATAGGCAGAGGTGGAGGGAAAGAGTCAAGAATATCCGAGCAACCACCTTATCAAGACGGAATGATTCATTCATATACATTTTCAAATGCATATACATTTTCAAATTCATACACATTTTCAAATTCATATACATTTTCAAATTCATATACATTTTCAAATGCATGTACATTTTCAAAACCTTTGTATAAAATTGATGCCTAATTTCTAGGGATCGCTAAAACTTGAATGTGTGAAGCCGCCTTCTGTGTAGATTATTAGCAAAACATTGTAAGTAGCGGGGACTAATTTTCGGCTACCAACGAAGCCCTGTTAGCCCTTTTTACATATAACCAACCCTACACCATGGACGCAGGGTAACAACCGAATATTTGTCAGCCTCTGTTGTGTGTTCATCCGGATCAATCTTGTCCCCTTGGTTATGCATTCTGATCTATTTCAATTGATGGTCTTCTTCTTGATTGATGGTCTGCTTCAAATTACAAAAAGTTTGGAAACTCTAATTTGGTTGATCATATTTCCGTTGTTTCTTGATCAATTTCAATACATTATGTATTGTTGGAAAGCTTGGGTAATTTCCTTCCCTATGATACCCAACTCGTTATAATTGCAATCTCATGGAGCCAGCACCAAGCCTGCTTAAGCGAGTGGGTTGTGGAAAAAAAAGTGCCCAAGTTTCCATGCTAGTGTCAAACACTCAGCGCAGCGCCAAACCTTTTTGGGTTGGTGCCGTCCGCATCATGAATGAAACAGTGTGTTGAGGAATTTTATGTTCACGGCTACAGATGAGAGTATATCTATTTCGACTGTTCGATGGGTAGATGAAAGTGTTGGGGTGGCGAGGAGAACCCTATACTGACTGTTTCACAGATAGACTGACAGAGTTTATTGGCCAGGAGTCAGTGTCATTGTGTAGGGCAGTACAACTGCCAGAGGAAAAAACGGGCTAATCATCCTAAAGCAAACTTGATGTGTCAAGATATAGAGACACCGTTCCCATCCAGTCACATTTCCTAGATCCTTATTTCTGCAATATGAGTAGTAATGACATTTCAATAGAAAGCCTCTTCATATGCAAAAACATAGGAAATTGGTTGCATGCAGCAGATGTGAGCGTGAGTCGAGTTTTTGGTGCAGTTGTGTGTCTAGGTGTGTGTGTGTGTGTTTGTGTGTGTGTGTGTGTGTGTGTGTGTGTGTGTGTGTGTGTGTGTGTGTGTGTGTGTGTGTGTTTCTTTTTACCTTCGCCGAGAGGTTTTGCACGGCGTTCGTGTGTGTGTTAACAGTATAACTTGAGGGTAGAAATGATTTTGAGCCCACTAATGACTTGCTATGGTACGGAACTTCTGGGTTTGATGTTATTTCGTGTTCTGGACATGCTATGGTCATCATTTTTGAGTGGTAGATAGCTCTTGGGAGGGAAAGTATGTTGTGTAGGTTTGGAACGGCAGGAGCCTATTTCGTTTCAAACTTTGAAAGGGAATAACTCAAGAAGGGCTTGACGGATCGTCATGATATTTGGCATGTAGATAGCTTGAGTGATGATTGACAATATCATAAGCTAATGATGCAAATTGGTAGCTAATTTGCATAATTGATCAGGGGAAATTATAAATCTACTGCACTCCATTATAGGACTCTAAACACGTGACATAGGTAACTGAGAAAGAGAGGAATATCGAAAGATATCAATTATGCAAATGAATACCTAATTTGCATAATTAATGGCAAAATGCTAAAACTCCAAAATGGCTAAGGATGGGATTTCATTCTTGCAGCATTTGGAAATTCTGGAAGATGTGGACTTTATCAGACATAAATCATGCAAATGGCGGCCTCATTTACATAGTTTATGGGAAATGCCACAATGGCCTTCGGTGCCAAGATAAGACTTTTATACTTTGAAAAACTTATTTGGGTAGAGAAGATGATCAGCTGACATAATTCATGCAAATGAGGTACTTATTTGCATATTAAATGGAACACATTTATGATATGCCACTCTGCAGGAGCATTTTTGTTATGATCTTTCATAGATGATATCTTGAAAAGATTTTAACAGACTTTCATGATTTTGGTCATGTATGTAGGTCAGACAAAGATGTACACAAGTAAATGCAAATGAAAATTTGCACAATTAATCAGAGAATGCTATGATTCCTGGTAAATTGGAATTCCACACATGTAATATATGCGATTCTGGTAGAGAAAACTATCAATTACCAACATCATTCTCCTTTCAACTTTTTGCACCATAAACAAAAAAAGATAAACGAAAACAGAAGTTATAAGGCTCGAAATATCTGGAGAAGATATGACGTCTCTGAACTCTTGTTCACACTGTATTTTCCAGATAAGCTAGATCTGGACATACCAATTTCCTAGCCATATGGAAAATAGTCATTTCCGTCCAATACTCGGTGTTAGAGCATAGAAATAGTTTAAGAATCTTGATAAGATATCCAGCGGACACACTCTACGAAGGTCAAAAGGGCTTTCGACAAAGAGCTTTTGCCATTCGTTTGGGGAGAATTGTGCAGCAGTTGATGTCTCAACAGACATGCAGTAGAAGAAAATTGACTTTCAAATAACAACTAGACTCCATCAAACAGAATATAAATCGAGCCCATTAAATTTGGCCTGAGAGTGAGACATGCTCCATGTTTCTTGATACAGATCGATGTACGAGAAGGAACTTAGAGATGCACATGATTCTTTTATAAGCGAGGGCTTCTCCGTATTTCAAGGTAGCATTCACAATATGTGTGCTCTTGCAGTTTCGTCTAAAATGTGATCAGCATGAACAAAAAGTAATTATGAACCTAATGACATTTTCCCGTCGCCATAGATTCTTTCGTTAGTTCACGAACATTTAAGCACTTGTGTTCTTGAGTAGAATGTTGCAGTTTAAAATGTTATGGCTTTAATAACTTGATTTACAAATCCATCGAGAGCTAAACCATTTCGTGTCAAGAATGCAAACTGGGCTGCCTGTGTAAACCCGAATAACCAAAAGTGTCAGCATCTCTTCAAAGTTCAATATTTTACGTTGCATATCTCCGAAAAGGGATTACTGCAGGACAAGATTTACAGCAGAAGTTGACAGACGTGGTACTTTGGATTTTGAAAGTGTAGATACAGAAACACTTCATCATCTCGAACCTGGCAGGGCTAGAGATTTTGGGAAAAGCATGTTACGTCCTTCTGATTGAATCTTAGATAATGGAAGTATAGTTTTATAAACACATTATTCTATATCATTCTTGATCATGAAACTTTTAAGAACTGGGATAGATGTGTTATCTTGTGACTAGAAACCACATGTTGTTGTCAAGTTTTAGTTATCATTACATACTATCTGAGGAGTCCTGGACATTCAAATGATGCGGTGAACCTAAATCACCAGATCATTAGACTCACCGACTGCAGCGCGTACGCCTATAGTCATTATTCCGAGTAATCTGATATCTAGCATCATGGAACAAAGGTAATCAGAATCCTCCTTTATTTTTTAAAGTGTGTAACGTTATTCCGATTTCGAAATTCTGTGCAGAAGGCTTCAGCAGCAGAGCTTCATATACTGTGGGCGAAACTTCGCTGTGGTGGAGAGTTTCACCACCTAGAGTTTGTACTTTGTATGTATAGCACACCCCGACCAATCGAATCACGTGAATCGCATTGAAACTCAGATTCGTATCAGCCATTTCCCGACAAATTGCTTTCTAACTTGCGTTAACGACTACATCTGACCAAACGAACTCGCCAGTGAGATGGTGGAAGGTGTCAGCTTCCAAAAGACGTTTTCAGATTGACAATTTTGGCACTTTGGAAGTGATTGAAAGTGACCGCGATTCAACGTTTAGAGAAAAGTAGTAGAAACTAGACGTTAAATCGCGGTCACTTTCAATCACTTCTTAAGTGCCAAAATTGTCAATGTGAAAACGTCTTTTGGAAGCTGACACCTTCCACCATCTTACTGGCGAGTTCGTTTGGTCAGATGTAGTCGTTAACGCAAGTTAGAAAGCGATTTGTCGGGAAATGGCTAATACGAATCTGAGTTTCAATGCGATTCACGTGATTCGATTGGTCGGGGTGTAGCACTGTCCACGACGTTTCCAATCAAACGTTTCCAGGACTTCTTTTTGTCAATTATATGGAAAGTAGTTGGACAATTACAAATAAAAGTGCAAGCACGTGAAATACACATTAAATCTAACGCACATCCAAACACATTTTAAGCATTATCATTTTCGACAGAGCGGGACAGTGCATCACATCAGCCAGATGATCATTCTACTCGGTTGTCAAACCAGGATATGTGTATCCGTGTTATCTACATTTCAGGATTCTTTTCTTTTTATCATTTCCTTCCTCACGGAGGTATCGTTTTCGCTGCGTACATCTGTCTGCTTGTTTGTTTGTCACTCGTACGTGTTTGATGTATTTTACATGCATACGATAGTCACGTTCGCTGCAGAGTGGACGGAGGTAAAGGACACAGTAATCAATGTTGCCACAATTCGTAATCAATCAATGTTGCTGGCAATTGACAGACATTTCACGTCATTGGGTCAAGTTCACGAGACAGCATTTTTGACATGTCTGTTTGTTTGTGTGTTTGTATTTTCACAGTTACATATTTCTCAATGACACGAGGTGATAGATGTGCAAACGCAGTTTTAATCTCAGCTTTATTTTCAGAAACAATGAACTACAACTGAACAAGACTTACGAGAAACTCATATTTCACGGAGATATACGGGCTTCAAAATCTTGCTTCGATACAAATTAGATTTTGCCCACAAACAATTTGTGTCTGTAGAACGCCAGGTTATCTCTGATGGTCCCTGTTACCAACCAAAGTCAACAAATGTAATGAATGTCGTTCAAGTGACATTTTTGTCAATCCAAATCCTTTTGAATTTTCTTAGTTTGTCCATGTGATTTAACATAAGACATCTTTTGTGAAAAGTTTTGTTGTCCAAGCCTCTAGCTTTTTCCCAGGTAACCCTAATCTCACTAGGTTTATGCTGACATATCACCATCACTAATCTATAAAACGACTTTTCGGGCAGTCTTTTCTGTTCTTTAAGAAGGTATAAATACTTGTAACAAAGTTAAAAGTGTGGAGACAGACTTTATTTCGAACTTTTTGTTTTATTTTTCTCCTCTTTCTGTACCTGTACAGCATCTGTCGCTGGACATAAGGGTCATTTTAACTCAATCTCCAATCAGAACACGTATTTCATGTTTGATGGAAAAGTTTGAGGCTAAAGGCGCCAAAAATTCAGCAGGAGCATTAACTATACATTGAGACCTCTTCACCCTACTGACGCAGCAATCCTGTATCGCACGCAGATGATGACAGCAAAGATATCATCAGGAAGTCGTTCTGGCCACAGCAGGCAGTATAGCGGGTCAGAGGTCTCACCAAACCACGTAACAGGGAAATCAAACTTGATAGAATTGCACTCCACGGAGTGAAGCGACCTAAAGAAGGCGTCATAACTCCGTTTGCATTAGAAAGGGAACATCTAAAATGGAGCGAGCACTGCAGTGCAGATTTCAATAGTTGCATGTTAAGGTAAAACAGCTAAAACCTGTTGTCACCAACTGTTTGTGGGCCCTGTTTGCTTGCTGATATGTCGCCGCAGCTGAATAACTATAGGACTTATTTCAAAACGTTTCAAATAGTACTTGCCATCCTTCTTCAGTTAATTCTATTTCTGTCCTGTTGTGCCGAATTACTAATCAGCAAATAGGTAGTTGACCTTGGTAACAGGGGTCTATGTTTACGAGGCTATGTGTGTATCGGAATATGACATTTGTCATCGACTAGGAACAACTCCGTGCTCTCTTTGATTTGGCCTTCCAATTCCGGATTTAGGAGGCCCAGCCGAAGGCTCTCTTTGTATACAGACGTTTGTCACTTATGGTGTTGCCTGTTCAGTATTCTACCCCAAATTTGGATTGTACATACTAAATTGAATGTAAGATGCATGATCCTTAAACATCGTTCTGATAGTAAAACAGGTACTAAGTAATTAGGGGCGATGCACCACCGTTTATGAGAGGGTGCATCGTGCATTGCGTATTGAGGCGTATGAACTTAAAATCGCGATCCTTTCAAGCACATTTATACCGAGTCAAAGGTGGTCAAAGGTTGAAAATATTCATCATCTTTGCTCCTCTTCGCTGACGCATCCGTGACACTAGTACGCTGACAGACGATAGATCAGTAGCACAGACAGACATTACTAATACAGCATTACCACCTTCTTTCTAATATGCTCAGCTGTCGACAATGTGAATTTCGGCCTGGGAGTATTCAGATAAATTTCAAGAATCGTACCGCCAACACCCACAGTTACTTCAAAATGGCCCAACCAAAAATATTACCTTCTGCGTACGGCGAAGATAGATTGATAGTGAACTAGAGTTCCACGATATCATATATTTTCAAAGTAATTTTGTCTTATTGCCTTCGCCGTAGGCTGAAGGGTATATTTTTGGTCGGGATTTGTGGAGTGATGGTGTTGGCGATATAACTCTTGATGCCATGGACGGATTTTTTTTTGGTAGGTAAGTTTCTGTTGGGAAGACGAAGGTCCAGTTCGAAGATGTGTCTTCTGGGGGGGGGGGGGGTCCTTTGGTGCTGCAGTGGACCTTTTGTGTTTGTCGGTTTGTTTGTTGTTAGCATAACTTGAGAGAAATTACATGGCTCGTGGTGAAATTTAATCGGTTGTTGGGGGTCGGGAAAAGGAAGGTCAAGTTCAAAGATGGGTCTTCTGGGGGGTCCTACGGTACTACAGCGAGTATTTATTATCTAAATTTTGGAGGCAGATAACTCAAGCAGGGTTCGGTGGTTCTTTAATAATTGTTCTGGGCATGTAGAAACGATTAGTGATGATTAACATTATGAGATGCATTCTATGCAAATCAGGTCCTGCTTTACATGATTAATGAGTAAAAGTTGACATTCTCTTTTAATGTGCTATTTTTGAAATGGCGACCTATATACGAAGATATCTATATACGAGGACACCATATGGACAGAGTGACAGGCTGGGCTTTTTGGGTCAACATGTGGGCAGTGCTTTTCACAATAACGCTTCAAGACATATGAACTGAGAATTGTGACATAGAGTGGGAAACCGATTGATATATTGATTATGTAAATAAGGACATAATTTGCTTATTGATGAGAAAATGCTATGATTCCAAAGTTGTAAATGACGGTAGTTTAATACTTGCATCCGGAAGTTAAATGAAGGTGTTAACGCTAGTTAACGCTAGTTCGCCATTATCAATTGACACCAATCTGGCAAAACAATAAACCATCATTTCTTTTTGTTATATGCCGATATTATTGATTACCTTTGTCACCCATGCTATACTTGTTATGTTTCTTCTCTAGTCCTGTTGATGCAAAAATGTTGCGCTTTTAAAGGACGGCCCGTGGTGTCGAGACCAGTGACATTTTTGCGGCGGTCTTGCCGTTTTCCGCGAGGAGAATACTCAAGATTATCTTGCCGCGAATTATCTTTATACAGCAGCTGTTTCTCCTTTCTTGGCTTGGAGAGAGTGCAAAGATATCACGACAAAACTGCCGTTAAGTCCCACACAGCTACGTCGCAGAGAAGAATCGCCCATGACAAGATGAGTATGTTCCATTCTGGGGTGGTAAGTTTTTGTTATGGTCGTCTTCCAATGCAAGGTTATCGAAATTTTCCAGGCGATAGTGTCAAACACGAAACGCAAATGAATTGGACGTTCCATATTGCCGGACTGCAAGATACAGAAACTCACCCATGCCATACCTCGTTGAACTGTTGAACACTACTTTGTCAGTGCTTTGATGTTCTCAGTTTCACTTATCGTGCATCGTTTATTGTTCTCAGTTTCACATATCGTGTACCGTATACTGTACAACGACTAAACGACACAGACTCTTATGTATTGATTTGATAATGTGACGATATTGTTAATGAACGTGAATATGTTTTATTGTCTATTTATGTTTAGCAATACCTAGTATGGCTCAACATATTGTTATCTTCGCCGAGTACTATAGTACTCGGGGTAGATTATGTTTTCGGTTGAGCCAGCTGTTTGGTGGGTCTGTATGTATGTCAAGAGCATAACTCAAGAAACCTTTGATGAATCTTTATGATTTTTGGTAGGTGTGTAGTGGTTGTGCAAAGAAAGGTCAAGTTCAAAAATGGTTTACCATGCGTTTTTCAACAGTACTGTAGCGGACTTTTAATTTTCGTGCGTTTGTATGTAGGCAAAAAAAGTGACGGAGACGTTGATGGATCTTCATGATTTTTTGCAGGTGTGTAGATGTTGTAGAAACGGAGGTCAAGTTCAAAAATGGTTTTCCTGGCATTTTCCGTCGGTACTGCAGCGGGCTTTTTGTGGATGTGTATTTTCTTGTGGACAACATAACTCGAGAAGCTGTTGATGGATCTGTATGATATTTAGTGGATGGGTAGGGTTTATTTTTACTCAGGTTTCGTCTCCTGTCAAATCTTCAAATCGATTCATCTCTGTCATTTTCAGACCAAATGACCTGAAATTTGGTACAAAGGTAATGTAGGCAAAAACCAATGTGTGTGTTTTTTGTTTGTTTTTGATATTGACCTTGAAAGTGATTTATTGAGGTTTCTATGACCAATGATGCATATCTTGGCCTCCTGCGCCCTGGTATTTCAACCGAATGACCTGAAATTTGCTGTATATGTGCCTTGAACAAATATTTCAAGGACTACATTCCCATTTTTGGCATTCATTTCTTCAAAACGATTTATTTTGGGCTTTATTGACAATATTTGCCACTTCTGTCACTTCCAATACTACATATGACCTGAAGGTCAGTGACCCCAAGTGCCTTGCACCTGGCCTCGCATGCCTGTGAGCCTTGCGACCACCTGATTGGTCAATTGAATTAATCTAATTATCTTGCATTTCTGGCGCAGGTGTGCTAGTACAGTGAGTATTCATGCCAAATATGGTATGGAAATTCCTAGGACATGTGATTACATGGCTTTGTTCATTCTGCTTTTTTGAACAAAGATACACATCTCCAGTTCCTATGTATTCAACCAAAATAATGTGAAATTTGGCATGTGTCTGCCTTGGTCATGTACACAGGCCCTCATTCAAATGTTTGGCATACAGCCTTTCAAAACGATTTTTTAAACAAAGAATTTTTTCGTTTTGTTATTTTCAACTCAAAGTGTATGCTATTGAATCATGCATTCAAACAAAGGGGTGTCACATTTTTCTATTTCACCCATACTATCGCTGAAATATGTTGTTTTTGGTCATTTCCTTCTTCTCCTGTCAAATCTTCATGTATATCATTATGTATACTATGGAAAACTTCATTCTTCCCTGGGGTTGATCTTTTTTAATTCAATTTTGAACTGGGTTGATTATGCGCAAGAGGGTAATTTTCAGCGGATATTTTTCGACTGGTCTAGTTTACATGGAGATGGCACGGAATATCCCATTCTTGCAAGGGGAGGATTCTTTAGTTATTTCTTTCAATTTTGAGCTGGAATGATTATGAAAAAGTCCATTTGTTAGCAGAAGTATATTTGTTAATCAATAAGTGGATATGGTTTTGGACTGGTCCATATTGTTTTGAGGTGCTACTGGAAGACTCCATTCCTGTATGGAGAGACTGATAATTGTTTTTAAACTCAATTTTGGACTGGGGTGATCCATTTTTTTAGTGGAAGTGTTATTTTGGGAGAGTCCATTTTTTGCATGGCGAGGAGTATGGCTAAACATGCTGTATTTGCTCGCAAATGTTGTCTTTCTAGTATAGATTTTAGCTTCTCTATGTACTTATTTCATAATGAACAAGTGGATTAGCTGAAGTGCTTACCGAGTTTTTGTGAAAACATCACAATCCAGACTTACTGTGTCTGCTGGTTTGTTCAATAAAGATTTAATTGAATTGAATTGAATTGAATTGAATAGGTTGCGATGTGTGAGCGTGTTCTCACTGCCGGTCACAGACTTCTAAGCATTCCCCTTTTTACTTTGATGCAGTGAACAGCTGCATTTCAATCTTTACCGTTTTTAAGTAAAGTTGACAGTGATGGGAAATATTTTATAAAGTTGCCGGTTTGCAGGTACTACATTATTGCACATGTGTATTGGTATTATCAATTTTCTTCGAAATAGAAATTCTTTTTTTCTCGTTTGACACCGTTAAACTTATCATAATATTGATACTTTGCATACAAGTAAAACGTACTGTACGATCGAATACAGGAATAACAGTCTTGCTGGTTGTAAAACGGTAAGTACCGTGTTTTATCGCTCCTATTCTTGTAGCAAGGTTTATGGTCTGTAAATGTGAAGAAAAAAAATCAATTTTCCTCATTAGTTATGCATTTTTAGTCCTAATTTTCAAAATTAACATACCATTACGGTGGTTTTCCTCAAAATAAAACAACAAAATCGACACATCAATCCGCTGGGTGTAGGTTTTATTCATCATTGCTCAAATGACGCAACTAACAGCGTTCGACGTTCGGTCAAATGCCACTAACAGTTGCAACTGACACAACACCTATATGTGTGTTGAAGTACTATTGTACCACAAAATCTGAAAACTTGCATTTAGAAATCTTCATTGATTATGCAAACAAGGTTCTCATTTGCATAGATTATATCAGTTGATTATCTTCTCAACCATAATAACGAATTTGTTCCAAGTCTTCACTTAACAATGAAGTCTATTTTGACATTTCCTCCTTAAATTAAATGTTGATTCGCATAATTTATGTGTTTGCGATATTATCATTGACTGAATTTACATAGCAAGCAGGAATTTCCCGTCGTTTACTGTCTATGATATTATTCGTTTTCTCATTGATTATGAAAATTAGGTCCCCAGTTGAATAATTCATATTTGTCAATGCTTCTGTCTTCCAGTTACATATTTAACCTGTTTGAAAAGTCGCGTCATGGAGCGTATTGGATTTACAAATTTTCACCATGAATTTTGCAAATTAGATCCTGATTTTGGAATCAAATTATGTTAATCTATAGCTACCTACATACTAAAAATCACGACGATCCGTCAACCCGTTATTGAGTTATCCAATTTGACAAAGTAGACATGCTAAGATTGGTAGTTTCGGTGCAGTAGTATATCAGGTTATTGGGGGCCCAAAATCTAATCATTTCAAGGTCTCTTCAAGACCTACTCACATAATAGATATCAAGACAATCGATGTAGGCCTTCTCGAGTTATAGTATTGACACACACGCGCGCACTATTCCCAGAACATTACCTTCCGGCGAAGGTTATTCTACAGATAGCATAATTACAGTAGTACCTCTACCTTGCACTAACAATATAGATTTCAACGTTAAAGACCATAAGTCGCTTCAGGTTTAAACTGCATGACAGCATTACGTAGAAACACTTGTCATGTAGGGTAATTGTGAATTTACCAGTACTATCAGGCGATCTGAATTGACGATTTCCAAGGGCGTAGTAGAACAGTGAGGTAGAATGGACAATGCGAACGGTGATACTCTCACATTGTTCTCTATCATACTATGCATCATTACGTACCGAGTTGATTACACTTGTACAAGTTTAACTTGTACAAGTTTATTTCATATCAAAATTACTAGTAGATTTTCCCATTCACAAGTGTGAAGTGAAAAACAGTGAACTAACCCTGCATGAATGTATTGAAGCGGCACATGAAGTCTCCGAATATCCAGACCGGGTCCGTGAGGTCTTTAATGAGCGCCACCCACATGCAGCACACGGCTATCAAGATGTCGGCTACAGCCAGGTTTGTCAGGTAAAAGTTGGTGGTCGTCCGCATCTTTTTGTTTATGGCGACCGTGTAGATGACGAGGGAGTTCCCCGTGATGGCCATGATGAAAATGACCAGGTAGGCGATGATCTTTCCAGTCTTCTCTCCATCAGAGAGATAGCGAAACTCACCGGGATAGGGAAAATACTTTGTGTTGGTGACGTTACCAAAGGTAAAGTTCTCTGGGAAGAAAAACTGCTCTGTCGGGAGGTAGACGGTGGAAGAGTTCCCATCCATGATTTGCTACTGGAAAATTAAGGCGGTGATTAATTCTCGTGAGAATGGTAGGTAAGCAAACGCCAGACGCCTGTCTAATGCAACTTTAGCATGTTCAATGTTCGATGCACAAGAAGAGAAGAATAACACTAAAACATTGAAGCTATAATACTCTTTTTCAATCCAGAATCAATGTAAATCGACGACGAGAGTTAGACAAAAATCCTACCTGCCCGCGCAGCAGTTTACTTGAGCCACAATGAATACCAAACAGCCGTAAATGAAACTATTTCTTACCCTAAAACAATCAAGACGTTTATGTTAACCCGAGAAACGAACCGCTTCCAACCGTTACATCGCTGTCGCGCAGTGGTTACGCAGGGATGTGGCCCATCGCGGCCACGCGCCGCGTCAATATAACGTGATGCCAGCAGCTTATTATCTTCGCCGTGTACTATAGTACTCGGGGAAGATTATGTTTTCGGTTGAGCCAGCTGCTTGGTGGGTCTGTATGTATGTCAAGAGCATAACTCAAGAGACCTTTGATGAATCTTCATGATTTTTGGTAGGTGTGTAGTGGTTGTGCAAAGGAAGGTCAAGTTAAAAAATGGTTTACCTTGCGTTTTTCAACAGTACTGCAGCGGACTTTTAATTTTTGTGCGTTTGTACGTTGGCAAAAAAAGTGACGGAAACGTTGATGGATCTTCATGATTTTTTGCAGGTGTGTAGATGTTGTAAAAACGGAGGTCAAGTTCAAAAATGGTTCTCCTGGCATTTTCAGTCGGTACTGCAGCGGGCTTTGTGTGGATGTGTATTTCTTGTGGACAACATAACTCAAGAAGCTGTTGATGGATCTGTATGATATTTAGTGGATGGGTAGGGTTTATAGAAAGGAAGGTCAAGTTTGATAATGGGCCTTCTAGCGGGTACCTAAGGTACTGCAGCGGAGCTTCAAAATTTAGTGCCATATTTTCTGAAAGTGCCATGGTTATGATAGTTGTGTGGTAGATAGTTCATGCCACAAGAAGTAAGTTCTGTAAGTTTGGGCCCCCTAGCGGCTTGTTTAGAACTACAGTGGGTGTTTTTGTTTTGACATTCGGTCAAGTATTACTTGAAAAGGGGTAAACAGATTGTCGTGAAGTTTTGTATGCAGAGAGCTCAGATGGTGCTTTACACAATCGATGTCTAATTATAGAAAACAGGAGCTAATCTGCAGAATTAGTAAGGATAATTGTAAATCCATAATGGGGCATGTGACAGCGTTCCCGAAACAGGCCAGCAGAAGGCCTTGCCAAGAAGTATAAATAAACAGATGGGGTACATAAATAAACAAATGGGGCAGTCTCACTATAATTCAAGCAGATGTGTGGGTCCGGTTGCTTTCTAAAATGTTCAGTTTCTGCATTTTTGTCCAACACACGGTTGGAGACATAACTGAAAGGGAACAAAATAGAAAGCCTTACAAAACACCTAAAAACATGTGAATAACCAGCCGGACCACTCTTCTGCTCAGAGAAAACCTAGCATCGTATGTAGTAGTAGTAGTAGACTGGTTTATTCGTCATCATCTGACAGACAGGCCTCATGGCAGCCTCAATTGCGATGCTAAATACAACATATTGCGAGGCTAAATACAACATTGGGCATTGCGTGTTACAAATTAGGCAACGATTAAAAGTTTCCATGAATATCAGTTAAAACTTTGAGTTTGACTCCGAACAAGCAGGGCGCGGTCGGTATATAACATAACAATGTTTTCTAGAGTTCATATCATGAGTACATCCAAAAGTTTATATACATATATATTACAACAACAGTGTGAATAGAGTCATGTTTGTTAAGAGTTCATTGAGCAGTTCAACAATGGTAGGAATTGCGCTCGTCCTGTAGCGCTTTGACCCAGAGGGTTGCTGGTACCGGATACTAGTCCTGTACCACCAAATGTTTTTTATCCCCCCCCCCTCATAACTTCCAAACGGTATGGTGTATGATCAAATTTGCAGGGGGTGATAGCATGTAAATATTAATCACTCTTCACAATAAGCCTTGATTATTTGGCGAAGATAATGTGTTCGTGGAACTCTAGTTAAGAGTAGCAACCATTGCGAACCACTGAAGTGGCAAGCACGGGATGATTGACAGCTCTATAAGTCTCATGAGTGCGCACATGGGTGGTGTTGATGTTTCATTCGACAGGAATGACATTTCAATTACTTTAGGATGAAAGCATGGTCGTTATTGCTGCGTGTGTAGACACATCAATCCATCATTTCTCTTGCAACTCACCAGTGACCAAGCATCAAAAGCAAAATACTAATTAGGGGAGGATACCTTTATTTCACTGAAGATATACAACAATAGGCGTGTTAGTATCTATGGAGCTTTGGATATTGGGCTTGTGTACAGCGGGTTTAGGAAACAAGAAGGCTGTTAACGGTTGTTACCTAGTACCTGAAAATGAAAAGTAATTTGTTTCTTAGTGTTTCTCTTTGTTAAAGCCGTGAATTATGGAGCACGTGTGTTTCATAAAGCTAAACTTTTTTGGTATGGCCGAGAAAGATCTTGTCAAAAAGTACGCTCTCTACGTCCCATCTTATGGTGGATGCAGACGTATAACTACATAATCACATGGTGATTATACAAATCAGAATCTAATTTTTTCTGTAATCAATGAGGAAAGTTGATAAAATATGCAGCATACATAGCTGAGAAAGTGAGGAATATCGATGAATATCAATGATGAATATAAAATACAACACGGTGTATTCCGTGTATCTCTCGAATTTCCGGCCCGAAGGCCGAAGGGCGATGCGACCCGCGGGAGGGCCTGGACCGAGGGTGATGCGGAATACACCGTGTTGTATCTTATTTATGTCATACCAACCCGAAAAAAAAATACATTTCAATGCGAAATGCGCCTGAAGTTGAGAGAGTTTTGTGTCCTCGAACAACGAAATCGTAACAACATCGATTCCAACCTCCGAATCCGGCATTCGAATTTTCGACAGCGGCGCAACCGGCGCACTCGAAATCAATTCTAAATACTGTAAATGCATTTAAGTTCGCGTGGTTTTTATTTCGCGGTAGGGAGAAAATGGAGTGTTCGCGGTGTTTTTAAGCTCGCGTTTGAACAATTAGTAGCGTTACAGTCATAGCTGGGCAAAATGTTTCGCGGTGGTTTGAAGTTCGCGCTGAAAGCTCACCGCGAAAACCGCGAACATAAAACCACCGCGAACATTTCTGCATTTACAGTATTCTATGGAAGCCCGTGTGATACAACTTAGAACCCCGTGTGATACATATAGAATACAACACGGAGTATTCCGTATCACCCTCGGTCCCAGCCCTCCCGCGGGTCGGATCGTCCGACGGCCGTTAATAAACTTTTCTCGTTAATTATGCAAATTAGCGCATGATTTAGCATGCGATTTTGTCAGTCATCGCGTAAGCTATCTACATACCAAATGTCATGTTGATCCGTCAATCCCTTCTTGAGTTATTCTCTTTCAAAGTTTGAAACGAAATAGGCTACTGCAGCTCAAAAAAAGCCACTAGGGGAGGTAAACATGATTTACCCTCCCTCCCTCCCTCCCTCCCTCCCTCCCTCCCTCCCTCCCTCCCTCCCTCCCTCCCTCCCTCCCTCCCTCCCTCCCTCCCTCCCTCCCTCCCTCCCTCCCTCCCTCCCTCCCTCCCTCCCTCCCTCCCTCCCTCCCTCCCTCCCTCCCTCCCTCCCTCCCTCCCTATTTTGAGGTCTCAAGACGACCTACCTACCTACAAAGTATAAAGACAATCCAACCAGGCTTTCTCGAGTTATCGTGTACACAGACACACACACACACTAACGCTGTGCAAAACATAACCTCATCGGCCAAGGCCGATGGCGAAAGAGTAATGAGTAATTATTAGGCGGCAGCTTACACACTGGGGCTAATATTCCGCTCCTGCTATGGCCTGTCACAAGGGGCCCTACAGTAGTCACAATTATTACTTGGAGTTTTACTGGATATTCTATATCATTGGAAAGCTTGTGTGATTAAGGTCTTCATGTGCATGACTTTCATCTATCAATGTCTCTCTATTTCTCAGTTATTTATGGTCTACTCAAACATGACAATAGTTACTTAGAGAAATCTTGTTACAGCTTGCATACACAGTAATTGTACAACTCTACAATATTTGTACGGATTTTTTACGAGATTTTCACCATTCTTACATGAGCAAATGGCTCTTTATGGCATCTAGAACGTTTCTGCGATAGATCTGAAAGTAGCTTGCGGCATATTGTACTATTTTCGGTATGTTGACCATTGCCGAAGGTAGTTTTTTATTTCAAAAACCAATGCACGCGCTGATGTCCATAAAATGTACTTGCTGTGGCCTAACAAGTAAAAGAGTTTACACATCTTTCAATGAGGGAAATACTGCGAAGATCTTGCTCAAATACCATGGCATATCATTGGAAATTTTACAAATATAGAAAAACAGGTCGAGGTCTGGGAAGAGTTGGTTACTAGTGTAGCTAATACACATGCCGCATTGAGGAAAAAAAAATGAAAATCAGAGGTACACCCGCACCATGGTTCACCAACGACTTTCGTGATCTCATTATACTCAGGGACAATATGTACTAGACAGCAAAATGTTCAGGTAGTCCAAGCGACATGACTGACTACAAGGCAATGAAAAATAGAGTGAATTACTTATGCCGTCAGGCTAAAAAAGAGCGTGCATGTCTGAGAGCAAAGGGATGGCAGAAACTTTCAATGACTTCTCAGAAAGTCATACATGGCCTGTGCAGCACACTCTCGCCCGGGGTTGTCTCGCCCTTGTCACGTACGCGGTTTATAAAAGAGACGAAGAGCACCGTTAGTCTCACGCCAATTACGGTAGAGGATGTCACTAAATACCTATCAATGCTGAATGTAAATTAAGCCACTGGCCTGGACAGTATAAATAATAGACTCCTAAAAGCAAGCGCACAAGTCAAACTTTTCAACAAGTCCCTGACCACAGGAAAGTTTTTGGCAAAGTGGAAGATGGCCAATGTCATGCCAATCCATCAGAAAGAGGGCAAGACCATGTCAAGTAATTACCGCTCAGTGTCCATCCATCCATCCAGCCAGGTATTTATAGCTATAGAGCGGGCGGTTCACAAGCAGTTATACGGCTACCTAAACCAGTACCGACTACTCTCACAAGGCCAGCAAGGCTTCAAAAGAGGTTACATAAGTTTAGAACGCCAAGCACCAATGGCGTTATTGCTAAAATCTTCTAAAGATGATGACTTAAGAAAGTTACAACGGATTTTTATGATTAGGGGCAGGTAGATTAAACAAAGATACATATGTACACAATGACATGCATATAAGGACTCTAAATTGATTGGCATAATAAATAAGGAAATTCTATCATTCCTGTGTTGTCCATAATTGGACTTAAATGCATGTGATTTATGTTGTTTATGTCAGGTGGGACACTAACAGACGCAAATTATGCAAATATGGGTTATTTGCATAATTGATTCAAAAGTGTCATAAATCATCTTAGTGGTGAATGATAGTAATTTCATACTTTTTTACGTTAGTTAAAAGTGTACATAGCCATGTATGAATTATGTGTAAGTAGTCGCATGATTAGAATATATCATGGAGGAGGTATGAGGACTCCTTAAAACGAATTCGCCAGTTCCATTTTCCTTGTATGATCCAGACATACGTTTGTGTCATTCTTTTTGGTCTATGTGTATCTGTGTGTGTGTGTGTGTGTGTGTGTGTGTGTGTGTGTGTGTGTGTGTGTGTATGCGCGCGTGCGCGTGTGTGTGTGTGATCTGTGTATGCGTATGTGTGCGGGTGTTGGTGTCTGTGTCTGTACCTGTGTGTTTGTGTTTCTCGATATTAGTGGTCAGCATAACTTTGGGACCTTTTAATGGATTGTAATGATGACAGTGTGTATGTGGATAGATATTGGGAAGTAGGAGGTCGATGTTAAACCTCCCTGGTCTGTGACCTTGCAATTGGTACTGCACAAGAATTTCCGGGTTTTGTATCTTTTGTTTTTGACATGCTATGGTCTTGCACTACTACATACTATGATTTTTTAAGCACATAGCTTTTGATGTATCGAAGAAGTGGTGTAACTTTGGACCTCTATGCAGCTTGCTCTGGAACTGCAGAGGCATTTTTGTTAAACTCCTTCAAGGAGAATAACGGAACAAAGGAATGTCGGATTTCAATTAAATCAAGTATGCAGGTACCTAAGACAGAGACGTACAAATTGACATGCAAATTGTATCAATTAGAACCTGATTTTTATACTGAATGAGGAAAATATATAATACCACTGTCTTTGATGATATTACGTAGATATATGCAATACATGTAATTCGTGGTGGGCGGTACAGTTTCAGAAACCAAGTATGCAAATAATGGCCTAATTTTAGCTGAAAGTAGATCTGTGTTGGTAGAAATCATTCCGATATACAATGTCAGCAGTGTCAAGAATGTCCGAAGCGTACCCAATATGATATTAGTGTGGTGTCTATGGTGTGTCCGTCTAGCGACCCCAGCAATAGTAGCATAGCTTTGGATGGAGGGAAACCAGGTCATTCATGATAACGTTTAACATTGTCCCACCTTAATTTATCTGATGAACCTCTGCCCTTGTATAAGGCGTCGCTTGGTATACACACGCGGTAGAGTTTGCCTGAGTCATGTGAACGTTTAGCTTATATAGTTAACGGCGCACCTCACATGGGGAGTCAAAGTGCAGCAAGAGTCAGGGGGAGTTTGTAACAGGGTTTGATTGACTCCATTTTCAAATCTTGTGATTCCATAGATTGTGAGCACAACTCGATATCACGGAGGGTCAGACAATCACAAGGGACACAAGCAGTCTGAGTGAAAGATGTGGGCTGTAGGACTTCTACTTCTGACTACATTTTCTTCAGGTAGTTAATATTTTACTAGTGGATTTTTTTCTTGTATTCATAACTGATGTCTCTTAACAGGGTCTGTGTTTTTCTAAAACTATATTTCAAAAGATCTGGCAGCCTATGTACAATGTTTGATCGATGAATACAGTCCCATCCTTGCCACATCATTTGAGTTGTTGTGTAAACTATTAACAAATAGGCAGACTGGAAAGATGAGGTGTTAATAGCTCCTTATATTTTGATATTTTGAAAATTGATGTGCACTTTAGTTTTTCTAGTGTGTTAATTCCGTTAGGTGGCACATAGACGTTAAAAGGACAAACACAAGAGTCGTACAGCAAATAACAGCGTGTGTCGTAACCTGCACACATCTAGACCATCTATTGGTCTTCGGTTCGAATTCCAAGACTTTTGGGGCCTTTGGCTTGCTTTTCTTGTGGCTCTTTTTCTTCGTACGATTTGTGTAAAACAGGTCGGCTCCAGTTTTGCACTTGTGACCGTCTTTGGTCGCCTCATTCACATTTCTTGAAGCAGCTTTAAAGACGATCTTTATAATTGACGTCCTATTTCATGGTCAACATTCTTATATTGTCAGTAAAACGGACACATAGGAATACGGGAATCTTCCATTCGTACAAAGCGGCCTGCCCAGTGCAGCTTTGGTTTCATGCTTGATAACAGTTGTGCTCAATGTATGCTTGTTGTGTTGCACATTTCTACCACAACGGTGCCTGTACCACCTTATGCTACCATGCATGTGGAATGTTTTCAACGTTCGCACATGTATGTATGCAGAATGGAGGTTAGCACACCAGCTCTAAAGTCCTACACACAGTGATCTTCGCTGTCCGGTTGTATTCATGGATTGTCTGGTGATGCACTGTGCGCACGTCGGATCTATAATTAATCTAATAATGATCGGATAGATGCTGTATTGTGTATATCGCTCGCTTTTAACATTTTGTTATGGGTTTTTGACGACCATGCAGTACCGTCGGGCCCTTCAGTATCAAGCACGTGCTTCCAAACTTTGTACTCCAGCACCCATTATCTTCAAGGCTACAAATCACGAGGTTGTTTGACAGCAAACAAAGTCGATTCGTTAACATCCTGTGACCTTTTGATCATCAATACATCAAATATGTTCCATAGCAGTATTTCTGCTGTCGTTGTCATTCAACAGTTAATACTTCATAGGAAAAGTGGCGTGTGTTTTTGTCCAACTAGCTACTTGTACGCTACATGTTACAAATTGCTCAGCAAATATTTGAGTTAAATAGTAACACATTGCTTCACGTCGACACCCACTCTTAGCAGTTAAGATGACCCGTGCAGTGCTTTAAATGAACAAGAGAAGTAGTACATCTAACCTGTAGGGATACAGAGTACTCAAACATCAACTGTGTCTTCGATGTGTTTTCATATTTGAATCAAGAAACGAATCATAACTAGGATACATTTTTGTGATTATGTTGTTAATGTATTCTTGGTTAGGTGTCCTGTAAAATAATCAATGGTCGAAGGATAGTCAAACAGTCGGCTGTGTTTAATCCCCGCCGATAAAATGACACACCAACTCCTCCTGCAGTTATGTTTGCCGAAGGTCATTATCCCACGATCTTATCACATAGATTTTTTTATACAGGTCGATATTCCAAACATAGTGTCAATAGGCTCGGAGCTTCGATGGAGTAGATTAATGTTAACGCTAATTGATTTATCAGAGACTAAAGTTTGATATCTGATGATCTGGACATATTATCGTCATGATTTTGGTGGTAGTTAGTTCGTATTATAGGCTAGTAAAGAAGTATGGTTGGCCCAGAGCAAGCTATTGTATTTCGGTGATTGGTGATTATTGGCATGTAGTGGCATTTGCATATCTTAGCCAGGAATCAATTTGAATTCCCATACAGTCTTTTTCAAGTAGCTAGTGGTAGTGCAATGCGGCTTCGCCACGGCTCGCGTTTTCGGCCAAGCACACCGGCCGGGTCACCCCTACTCTTCTCGATAAGTGTGTTGGGTTCTTTTACGTGCAGAGGCTTGGCGCTTGAGGCTTACGCCCGAAGCTCCCTCATACACGGGGCCGCCGGCTTTACGTTACCATCCGAAATGACGAATACAATCCCTTGCAACATGTCCGAGCTCGAGTCAACCCCTAGGATCGAAAGCGGGCCCTAGAATCCAAGGAATTTGATCCAGATGGCGAAGCAGCGGGGTTGCGTTACCGCGGGGACATTTTTTCATACAGTTTAAGAAATAAATTGTATAGTATTGGTAAGGTCTGGAAAAGGTAAGTGAATTGAGGAACAATCAAGGAGTTAATAATTTTCCTGATAATTTTTTTCCTTTCCATGTGGTATAAAGTTTTGTCTAATTTGTCTACACGGGAGTCAAAATTATGATTCAAAATACTGGTAAAATGTAGCGGAATATGTATGCCTAAAATATCTACACCGCCACCTACCCATTGGAGAGGAGGGTCCGATGGTGATATGAAATGAGTGTTCCAATACTTAAAACCTTTCATTTATCAAACTTCAATGATGATGAATAAGTAAGGGCTCAGGGGCATCCTTGTCTTACCCCACGGTGTAATGTGAAAGGACTAGATAAGTAACCATTATTTATGACCAAATTTGTTATGTTATTATATAGCACTTTTCCCCACGCAATGGATTGTGGTTCAAAGTTAAAAAATTCAAGTGCTTTGAGGATAAAGTCCCAGCGTATAGTACCAAAAGCTTTTTTAAAGTCAGAAACAAAAATAAGGCCTGTTTTTCTTCCTTTTTGTAACAGTCAATCATATCTAAAAGACGTCTAATGTTTTCACTGATAAATTTCCCTTGTATGAAACCTGTTTGCTCCTTGTGAATGATATCTGTTATCACCGATCTCAGTCTCAAGGCCAAATATTTGGAAATAATTCTAGAGTCGCAACAAAGTAAAGTAAGGGGTCTTAAATTGTCTAAGATAGTAGGGACCTTGTTTTGATAACAAAGAAATAATGCCTTGTTTGTGTGTGTTTGAAAGACAACCTTGTGAGAGACTGTAATTAAAACGTTCAGGCATTGTGACTTTGAAGACGGAGAAAAAGTGTTTCTAAACTTCAACAGGAATTCCATCGAGACCTGGGCATTTACCACCTGTAAAAGAATTCATGGCTCGTCTTCTGAAATAGACCCCTCACAAGTCTGCTGTTGATCAGGCGAAAAATTGATATGATAATATGATAAATATGATAATCTTTAGGGGAAAATATGATAATCTTTAGGGAAAAAATATTCAGAATTCTGAGAGGTCAAGTGTTCTGGAGGTTCGTCAAATAAACAGAGGGAGGGGTAGAATTAGATTGTTGTTCTAAGATTTCTTTAGGGTCACTTGTAAAGGCATTATCTGATTTTAAAGTTTTTGAATATCTTTACGAGCATAATTTCTATAAACAAATTTTATTAGATACTTGTTGCACCTATCCACAAATTACATCCATCTAGCCCTTAACTCGAATGACATTCCATGTGTAACGTTGGGTAACATAAATTCGTGGGGTACTTAAATTCGGGATTTTTCGAAAACGGGGTATTTAGGGATATGTGCTAGATGCAACATCAGTAATACCACTAGAAATGCAAACTTGACAGACTAACGTATTCAGAACACTGTCTGAAAACTTCGATAAGCATGCATTAGAAGGCGACGAGAACAAAAACTCTCCGTCCCTTATTGGAACAGTTTGAGGGCTCCGTGGGAGAATCACACTACATCGTTGTCGGCTGGTTTATAAGACAAATGTCACATCCGCTTACTGCTAAACACAATCATTTACAAGACAACTTATTTTCTTAAAATTGCTGATGCAATTGGACTCTAAGTGTGATCAATCATCAAAACCCCTCTTTGTTGCTACAACCTACGGCACGTGTATTTTCCCGCCGCCATATCATTACCCACAATCCTGTTGTCAAGCAGACGACAAAGGTTTGTGAGGAACACTTTTTTGTCTAAATGTTGCGTGTGATTGTGGACTGAGGACGATATTTTCCTCAAAGTTTGCTCCTAACACAACAAGCAATACATGGACATAGTAGTATTATCAATGCAACGGTATCCGGCTAACTTTCCATGAATAATGTACACGTTGCCATGACGGTGGATGTCGACTTTGACGTTCTATAGCTACCGACTCAACACACGGGTTGTTCCCGTAGGCCCGATGTGTGCGGTACGGCCGTTTTTTCGTGTATTTCTTTTACTTGGACACGTCTATATCCATAGCACTCTCCTCAAGCCAAGGATGGAACGAATAGCTGCTGTATAAAATGTAATTAGCGGTAAGATATTCAAGACGAATCTTCTCTCCCGAATTAATGTTCACCCCTGTCCGACAGCACCGTCATTGTGCGTGCGGCGGACGGTAGATTCAAGTTGAAATATTATGGTGTCAGCACGACTAGAGACAAAATATACCATATATATGATTAGTGTAAAGATAGTACATGATACTGACAGAATGATAGAAAAAAAGGATGGTTTATTGTTCTGCTAGATTGATTTCAGTCAACCATTATCGGAAAAATCCCGAATTTATGTTACCTAACGTTACGTTGATTGTAGAGTAATTCTAGTTCTTTTTGTTTGTCCTTCAGGGCAGCAAGGGAAACATCTGAGGGAGGATATATGCCTTGGTCTATTTTGCAATGTAGCTTATTCATTTCATCAATCAAATGTTTCTCTTTTGACAAATGTTGTTTATTTTCCAACTGGAACATTTTGTACAGTGCACAGTGACCTCTAAAAACGAATTTTGCCGTGTCCCATACAATATTTGGGTCTGCAGTACCTCTTTTCAAGTTAAGTCATGATTTCCATTTTTTTGACCAAAAAAAATACCTCTGATAAAGACTGGTTGAATTTCCAGTAACCCTTCCCTCTGGGAAAATCTGCAGTTAAATTGATTTAATCAATTAATTTAGTATCTGATTTGAAGCTATCTGCTATTGTACACTTATATATTCTATTAATCAAAGAGAAACTAAGAAGGAAGTAATCAATTCTGCTGGCTTGCTTTCTACGTCTCCAGGTGTATCTAGTACGATACGATTTCAAAATCTCCAGATGTCATACAAATCGAATTTACCTTTTAATTCAGAAATAGCCTGATATGTTTTGCGGTGAGATATACGGTTGGTAGAGAATCGATTCTCTAACAACCTAACATATCACCTCAAAATATTTACGGCTATATCTGAATCTATTCATTAAGGATTCTGCACTGTGTTAAAATCTCCAGTGACAATTTTCATTACATACATCGATATGATCTAGTTCATCAGATAGATTAGATAAAATAGGCAAATCCTCGTTTTGCCCATAAATATTAACGAGACAAAATGAAAATTAACAATAGTAAAATCCAAAGATTAATCATGAATATAGGGATTAACATTGTTTTTGAACGAAAATGGCTGTTCCCCTTTGATTGGTCCTATGAGCAAAATCATGGGACCCCCCCCCCCAAAAAAAAAAAAAAAAACACACACTCATTCTGCCACCTGCTTTCATCAGCTTTATCTCTAAGCCATCTGAAAATTTCTCTACGTTTAACATGATTACAAAGTTCATTACAGTTAAAGCTAGAAATCTGAACTTCTACCTGTTGTGCCATGCCTTGTGGGTATGTCTTATATGGAGAGGTATCTGTTGAAAGTATCCGGGGTAAGGGGTCTTGATGACATCATTTACACCAAACTATTGTAAACACACAAAACTGAAAACAAGCTAACAGAACACATAACCTAAGTAACAGAATAGTTGTCAGAACTATTGAAAACAAACAAAGATGAAAAAAGCTTGATAGAACTTGAGTGCAATTGCACAATCATAGCATTGCAAGTAAATTTAAGCAGCCAAAGGTTTGAAGAACTTATAAACAACATAAATGGATGGTTCCCATGGAAGAACAAACAAACAAATACAGACAGGGACTCAAATACCTTGGCTAACATGATATACAGCATAAATTCAACTATCAGTTTCTTATTCCATATTCCATGATATAATATAAGGCGAGTATTGTATCGACAAATTTACACACTCACTTTCTCCTGGTCTTACCATCTCACATCCACCTAATCACACCCTGATTTCGTATTGAGGCGGCTTTCCATTTCATTGGTCTAAATATATAGAGAACAGAATTAATCAATATAATTCAGATTAACCATACTGGCAGACATAAGAAAAGCAAAGAAAGATGATGAAAATGATATACAGGAACATATATACCAAAAAGGAATTTTCTTTTGTAGTTTTTCTTGTTTTTCTTTACTCGTGGACAAATTTTCTTATATTAAGAATTTCAAGAATGAATAAGAAAGAAAAATTGAAGAATTAGTCTGATTCTTTCCATGGAAATTCTCACAACAACGAACACTTTCCTAATTCTCTGAAGTTAAGAAACTATTCCTCAACAAGAGTTTCACCCTCAAGAATTTCTAGAAATTCAAGTCTAAATTTCTTATTTTTATTGACTTCAAGATTATTTTTCTTGTTATGTTTAAGACATTTTCTCTCCCCTTTCTTGAATTATCTTACTTTGAGACAAATTTTCTAAGAAAAATTACTTGAGAAAAAAATTCTTAACTCGTGGACAAAATGACTTTCTTAAACACAGAAAGAGCAAACAAATACTGCCAACAAAACTATATGATCATCTCTGTGAGGAAATCAATAGTAACAAAACCATGTAGATTTAAATAAATAAACGTTAGATCAGTGTGTGTATGGAGGGGGATTGTTTATCATCGTTTACACTAAAACCGCCACCTGTAAAGATGTAAGGAGCTTCTAACATTCATGCCCTCACATTCTTGTACATTGCTGACTAAAACACAACACCTACAAATGTATGTGTTCAGAAGAGGGATTATCTGTTTAGATTAAAAATTCACTTACCTAAGTGCAAAACAGAGATTTTTTCATGTCGACAATATCATGCTCATATGGATGTTATACTCATGTGGGCTTTACGTCGTTTGCATCTGTGTCTATGGCATCCACACGTTTCTGTTCTTTGCCATTAATCATCAATACGGCATACGTGGATTTCTGAGGTACCCAAATAGAGACTGTACAATCAGTACTGTTCTCTCTGTCTTAAGTAGTCGCAGCGTCTCTGTCTGCTACCACCTTGGCTCTCGCTGCCTGAAGTGGGGGAGGGAGATGCTCATGCACAGCTAACCCAGTTTCTCTCAGCCTGCGTCCTTCTCTCAGAACGCGGACTCGGTCGTGTAGGGTGATCAAACGCGCCAATATCGGAGGATTGGGCCTAGTTTTTAGCGAAGCTTTAGGAGCGAGCTTGATAGTATATTTTACGCCCGTTTTATAAGAATTCTCAGAATTTCACATGCATTGCTGCAATCCGTCCGGCAAACTCTGTGGACGCCCGCCTGTCACTCTATACCTCGTTAGCACGCCGGTCTGGCACCCCCGGCACGCAGGTCTATGACAGATGACCTATTTATGGGCCATGGGGTGTCCGATTTCGTACTGGTGGGAGTGTGTCAGGGAGTACTCAGCGGGACATAGAATCTAGTATTCTAGCTTTGAAAAGGGTTTTCAACCTACCCCAGTTGATCTATTATCACAAAAACGTGCTAAACAGCATGCCTCCCAGACACCTTCGCTATGGCAATAATCTTTAATTGCCACACTTATTGTAGGTTGTGACAGGCGATGAACTGCTAACGTTACGTCACCGCCAGGATCTAAAGTCCCCCTCTTACTAGGGAGAAACTAGTTGGCGACTAGTTGCAAATGACGTTCGCTAACAAGTCTCGCACAGTTGCCAGGCGTTTCCACGCGGTTTTCAATGAACGCCAATTCGTCTCCTGCAGTGGCGATTTTTTTGACAGTTAAAAAAAAGGCAGTGACGAATGGACGGAAACGAGTTTCCATTGCTAGATCCCTTGATAAAAAGTTGTTTTATATTAAGTATGATTTAATGTTTATAGCCTGACTGGACGAAAGGTATGAAGGCCTAGTATTTATTCCCTATTTTTGCCTCTGCACAGTATCCATTGTGCTGAGGCATGTTGTAAGCTGACATTTTTGTCGGCAAAGAATTAATAGAGTAGATGGGGAAATGAACATATGCAAGAGTCTTTATGAAAACGTTGGGATTCTGGCTACAGTACAAAGTAGTCTATGTCATCATGATTTCTCGGTCGATTAATGGGGGAAAATAAAGCAAGATATTTTCAAAGTTTACGAAAGCTCTAGAGTGCCCTCTGCCATGCTTCTTGAATCATGTACGTTTCCCTAAGCTGCTTCAGCCTACTGTCCGTAAGTGACGACATCACTAGAAATACGACATATACATGCTTTCTAGAAAGGTGTACTAAATCTAAATCATCATCGGGAGTCCATAGAATCTTGTTATACTTCCTTTAATGGTTTTAATTTCTTTTGACCAATGTTAATGGGGAACGTTTCTCTAAAACAACTAGCTTTCATTTTCATCTGCAAATCTGGTGTCAAAGTGATTCAACCATTTCCGAGTGTGATTCCTTGACAAGCTCTTGTAAAGAAACTAGATCCATGTTATATATTGTATTTGGTGGATGAAATGGTTAAAGAGCTTTAGTTTCACAACCAAGATTTGAAGAGAACAAAGAAAAGTTAAACTACAATTTCCAGCACAAGTATTTGGACTTTTTGACTGATCAAGTCCTGGACTTGATCAGTCAAAAAGTAAGGACTGAGTCCTTATCGAGGAATGAGCAACCAGCACGTCGGCAGAACGTAATGCGTATACGGTAATTAGCCTGCTATTTAAACCTATTATAACTACTGGATCTGGAGGTTATCCACACTTTTTCAGTGCCTGTGTAATGTGGAGTTTCTCCTCTTCCTTGTCTTGAGGATTGGTGATTAAGGTTTCCGCCCTGTGAAAGAGGGTACGGATAACCTCAAGTTTGTGGATCGTTCGATTGGAAGTTTAAGTACCGGTCAGTAGGTCTAGGTTTGCGGTAGATCTTCCCTCGCAGGAACCCGTCCTCTTCTACTGTAGTTAAGGTGTCCTAAATGGCTAGAGATATGTTCTCTTCCTTTTCAATGGTAAACTTAATGTCAGGGTCAAGGCTGTTTAAATGTTCAGTAAATTCACTGGCGTACACTTTCTAAAGCTTGGTGTGAGCGTCATCAACATATCTGCACCACCACATGCAGATTTGGTGGCAAGTTGTTCCAAATGTTCTAAGTACAAGTTAACTGAGACAAGAATCCCATGGCGGCCCAATAGATATGTTGAAAGAATACCCCACCGTACACAAAGGAAGTGCCGTTCAGACAGGTTTTGAGTAGGTCGACCAACTGTTCTGGATTCAAAGTACAGCATTGGGGTAAAGATGTATCTTCCTTCATCCATCTGCTGCCTTGTCACCCAAAACTGAAGTGAAAAGTGCTGTCACGTCATATGAACAGAGTTCTTCAGCATCTTCTAATCATTCATAATTAATCTGTTTTACAAACCTCTGAAAGTTCTTGATTTGATGTTTAGTATTTCTTACTCGGAGGGGGGGGGGCGTATCTGCCAGAAATTTAGCACATCGGTATGAAATATAGCCGATAGCACTACCAATAAGTCTCAGAGGGATACCAGTTTTATGGAATGTAGGGAGTACTAGTCACAGCTCTCGACAGTGGATTGCTCATTCCTTGATTCCTTGATAAGGACTGGAGTTGATCAGTTGTAAATTTTGGAAATTGTAATTTGACCTCTAGCAACACAGAAGAACTTACAAGTAAAGAACGGTTTCTACAGCATAACGTTACTCTTTTCCATAGCCTGTGCGCAGACATGTCCGGATGGCTGGTTATCTTACCGGCAGTCCTGCTACATCATAGTAGGCACCAGTAAGACCTGGCAGCAGGCTAGGGCAGCATGTCAGACATTACAGGCTGACCTTGCTAGTCTAGCGACAGGACTTGAGCAGGTAAGCCAAAAATGATTGATTACATACAACATTGAATGCTGACCATTGTCTATCTTATGTGTATCGAGTTTTAAACGTAGCCTTACAAATTACTTCACAACCAAGATAGTAATCAGGATGTTAAGGCACAATGAATAACAACCTGTTTCAGTTTGTGATGAATGTTTGAGTTTAGAACTATGACCGAAAATGTAACAGGACTTTGAAAAAAATCAATGACAGCCATCATGAAATGAACATGGGGCAAAAGTGGAGATTCTTGTATTGAGGAACATTACTAGACTAAACGGACATCAAATAATCTTCGCCATGTTGTAGGTTTGGATTGGTATCCAGATCCCTAACATCAATGGCCACTGGATCGGACTTCACGACATGTCACAGGAGGGTAGCTGGCAATGGACTGATGGGACACCATACAGCTCTACCTTTACGTGAGAATTTATAATACATCATCCATTTTGTATCTTTTCCTCTCACCTCATTGTATACAGGGTGAACAAGACTTCGGAGACCCCATACCTCCGTGAGGTATTTAGAGCTTTTGTTAAGTCCGGAGGACAAAATCGACATTGAACAACGTCTTCTCAAGACCTACCCACATACCAAATATCGCCTCATCTAGAGCTTTTTACGTTATGCCGAAAAAAGTGATAGGGAAACACAAAAAGAAATCAAATAGAAGCACAAAGAACAACACTGTACCTTCATTTCCAAGGAACAAAAAACATGTATCCTATCTTATCTTACATACAGTACAGGGCAAACCCAACGTAGGTTTCACGGAGGGCGTACACTCTTGTTCTGTTACAATGTATGGTGGTATAATCTTGAAGGGATATGGGTAAGGCTACAAAATCATTGATGGCTTTGTAGAACTAGACTGGTAGACGTTTAAAGAAAGTAGAAACAGGTAAACGAAATGCTTCAGTTGAAGAGGTTCATCAGTCACGTATAATAAAAGATTCACAAGTATTCTTCGAACAGTGACTTGATAAAAGGTAGTGAAATACTAACCTCCAAATTTTCGACGTCTAGTCTGTACGTCTTGTTCACGGAGTGACCTAGTCTCGCGAGAACACGAGACTAGGCCGAGACTTGTGAAGATCGTCCTGCCTCCCCCGCCTCCATGCGGAGTAGGGGTAAGTAGGACTTGGGCAGCTCCCAACCTCCGGTACGGTTTTGGAGGTTTTGGAGGTTAGTATTTCACTACCTTTTATCAAGTCACTGTTCGAAGAATACTTGTAAATCTGAAATGCTTCAGCTCTTTGATAAGTAAGAAATTAGAGCTCCGCAACCCCATATCTTCCCCAAATCATGTTAACGTTTACAACTGGCGTATTGTTTCTAATCAATGATACAAAGAATGTCCTGGTTTAACAATATCAGTTAACTAATGATCTTCTCAACCTAACTAACAGGTTGTCCAATGTATGACAGTATAATTCCTGTCATTGTCCACTCATTACTATGATAGCCTTTTTTCATTAATCATTGAAACGAGGTTCATCTCTTTTAAAGTTGATATGTCACATGTTTGAAAATGCTATCGTCAAACGCACGAAATGGTTTTCTCATCAATTATGCAAATTAGATCCAGATTTACATTTTTGGCATTTAATCATGTCAACCATTACTTAAGCTATCAACATACAAGACGTCATGAATTTTGCAGTATTCTCATTGAAAGTTATTAGCTGCTAGCGGTCCAACGCCACCTCTTCACGACCGGATTACCTTTAAAAATCACATTCATACACAGTGTTACCCACACAGACCCGGAAACAAAGCCCTCTTGGCGACGGGATTATCAATGACAGTGCCCTGTGGTCGATATGATGATAATTAAAGTTATCATTATACGTTAAGCTGATTAATGTAATACTTTCCCATCTGACTACTGTCAGTGTGGCCAACTCATAATGATTCAAAAATCAATTTCTTCACACAGGTATTCCTAAAATATCATGTCTTTTATATTGAATTATTGTAGAAGCTGGAATCCAGGTGAACCTAACAATGTTGGAGACGAGGACTGTGTGGAGGTGTTACAAGGAGGAGGTTGGAATGATCACTCCTGTAGTGTAAGTCGACCGTACATCTGTGAGAGATCTGTCGGTGAGTTGGCACCCTAAGTCCGGCATCTTTGCTTTGCAAAAGGAAATGCTTAATCTATATGTAGGATAGAACAGTCATCTTAACGGATTCTAATGCACTACCATGCCTTTTTATGGCAATACCACCATATCTTATGTGTTTGAATCAAACTGCTGATCATTTGATAAGACATGAATCCTAACACAAAGAGATTAAGACAGCACAGCAGCTGCAATGATACGGTACCAATGCATTGAAGGGGGAATCGACTCAAGAGGAGAGTGTTCTGGTTCTGCAGATAGCATTTTCTGAATCCAAAAGCATAATTGTATTTCCAACTTGACATCAAACTTCGACTAGGCAGCAGTTGCATTATACAACATCAACATTCTGATAACCCCCGAGTAACCTCTAGGTAATCTACAACCAGGTGTAACATATGATATCGCTAACAATGGTTATATTGTGCAAACGTCAGCTGGGGCGACGTTTTGAAATCTTGGATCGAGCTTAAAGATTACTTTTGTGATGTGTTACAAGATACTCGTTTGTCAACTTAGTATTAGCAACTTTAGTTTCCGCTTGCGTTTGGACAAACTTGACTTTGCTCTCTGGAAATCATCCCATTGAAACCAATATCTATGATTTGATTAAAAGTGCCATAAGAAAAATGGGGCGATGTAAGAAAATCTAAGGCTGATCTGGAAAATAATGTTTGTAGTGTGTGTGAGAGTAGATTTTCATCAATTTTCAGCTTCAGCAACTTAATTTGTCTATCTTTTTGCTTTAACCAAAATTGCCTAGATATTTCACAGTTATTACCGACATGAAAATAGAGGTATATTTTTAAGCGTGTCTCTGTGTGTTTCCGGATGTTGTGGTCGGGATGGATGGATGGATTACAATGATATTTGGTTTGTGGATAGGTCGTGGAAAGACAAAGGTCAAGTTTGATTTTGGGCCCCCTGGTACGTGACCTTGGCACTGCAGCAGAACTTCCATTCTTTTGTATCTTTTGTCCTGGACGTGATATGGTCCTGATTCTTTGGCAGATAGCTTGGGATGTATAGAAGAAGTGGTGTCAGTGTGGACCCCCTAGCAGCTTGCTCTAGAACTGCAAGAGTGTTTTTGTCAAAATATCTAAAGGAGTATATTGTAACATAGGAAAGACGGATTTTGGATTTCCATGATATTCAATACACAGGTAGCTGAGACAGAGATGTACACAATGAAATGAAAATTATGAAAATTAGGACTTGATTTGCGTGATCAATGAGGAATTTATTACAGACCTTTATTTGCAGTGTGTTCAATTATAGGACCATAGTAGGTGAAACATCTACAGTTACCAATAAGGGCCTAATCTGCATAATCAATATGAAAGTACCATAAATCCTTTGTGGTGAACCGTGGGTGTTATATACTTGTGACATGTGTAAGTGTCATGGAGTGGCACTACTCTAGTTATTGGATTATAAATGATTCATTTGTTTGACGTGTTGTTCATCTGTTAAGAAATTTTTAAAAATTGCTTGATTTTGTATTCATGAAAATATGGTCTTTACAAAATATCACCCGCTTCTAGGGTTGAATCCTCCTTTAAGGTGATGTGTATATAAGATAACCATATACATGAGTGATGATTGAGAAGACGACATTTAGAAAGAAAATTTCAAGCGAAAACACAAAAATAACAAAAGATTTACTTGTGTTTTTTTTTTTTTTCGAATTAAAACCGCTCCCCAGGAAATGAAATATCTCCCAGGTCTTTAATTTAGTTCTTTTAGCCAAAGTTGATTTGTTACCACAGGTATTTCTGACGAATGTGACATCGTAAATGGATATGAGAAGAGCGGTGATCGCTGCTACAGGCTCGGCGATGATAGCGTCACGTGGTTAGATGCACGTGCACGCTGCAGGGGAGAAGGGGGTGACCTCATCTCCATCTACAACATGACAGATCACATCTACGTAGCCACAAAAGTGCGACTTATAAATGAACCTGTATGGATAGGACTGTCTGATGTGGTAAGTCCATCATTATTATATTTGTTGTCTTATGTAGTGCCATAACGCTGAAGTAATGATTCTACAGATGTTATTATGTTTAGCCATACCTAGTATGGCTAAACATATTGTTTTTGTTCATTATGTTTAGCCATACCTAGTATGGCTCAACATATTGTTTTTGTTCATTATATTTAGCCATTCCTAGTATGGCTCAATATATTGTTTTTGTACATGTTCTTCTTCTTCTCCTGACAAATCTTCAAATGGAATCTACTGGCCAAAGAACACGTGTTCTATTTAGGTTACCTGAGGTCATATTTTAGGAACACACGCAAGCCTTTGCAGTAAGAGGCCCTTGGGGTCTCGCAGAACTTGTAGAGAGAATTTTTTTTGCACGGGTGATTTTGTAACAGTCATTTTATGCATCGGGAGGGAGATTGGCGAAGTATGATGCTCTCGAAAATGTTGCCTTTCTACATGCAGTTAATATTTCGATTTGCCCAGGTGTTCTTTTGGGAGAGCCCACTTCTTGCATGGGGAGGAGTATGACTAAACATGATGTTGTATTTGCTCAGGGGCAAATGATGGCCTTTCTAGTGTTCTTCTTCTTCTTCTTCTCCTGAAAAATCTTCAAATGATATCTACTCCGTCATTTTTGGGCCAAACGACCTGAAAGTTGGCAAGTACCCCCAGATGATTTTTTAATTTTGTTGAAACAGGCCTTAAAATAATTTTTATGGAGTTTTTTGGGGGCATTTTTAGACAATTTTTATATTTTGGGCTCCTGTGCCCTGGTATTGCAAGCAAGTGACCCGAAATTCGGTACAAGGGTGCCTTGAACATGTCCCTACAGGACTTCAATCACATTTCTGTTGTACTTCATTTCAAAATGCTTCGTTTGGGGGACTTTTGGACCAATTTTCAGACCAAAAACAGGCCAAAAGTGGTATCCCCCTTCCATGTTCTATTTGCTGCTGGCCAAGGAATCCATGTTCTATCTAAGGATCCCCGCGTTCCATTTGCTACTGGCCAAAGAACATGTGTTCTATTTAGGTTACCTGAGGTCATATTGCAGGAACACACGCAAGCCTTTGCAGTAAGAAGCTCTTGGGGTCTCGCAGAACTTGTAGAGAGAATATTTTTGCACGGGTGATTTTGGAACAGTCAATTTATGCATCGGGAGGGAGATTGGAGATTGGCGAAGTATGATGCTCTCGCAAATGTTGCCTTTCTACAAGCAGTTAATATTTCGATTTGTCCAGGTGTTATTTTGGGACAGCCCACTTCTTGCATGGGGAGGAGTATGGCTAAACATCCTGTATTTGCTCAGGGGCAAATGACGGCCTTTCTAGTGTTCTTCTTCTTCTTCTCCTGACAAATCTTCAAATGGATTCTACTCCGTCATTTTTGGGCCAAATGACCTGAAATTTGGCATGGAGGTAAAGATGGCAAGTACCCCCAGATCATTTTTTTAATTTTGTTGAAACAGGCCTTAAAATCATTTTTATGGAGGTTTTTTGGGGCATTTTTAGACAATTTTTAATAGCGGTTATAAGAACGACGGTTAAGTTCGAAAATGGTTTACCTGGCGTTTTTCTACAGTGCTGTAGTGGACTTTGTTTGTGTGTTTGTATGTAGACAACATAACTCAAGGAACTGTCGATGGATCTGGATGATTTTTGGTGGGTGCATAGTAATTGTAAAAACGAAAGTCAGGTTTAAAATTGGGTCACCTAGCATTTTCCTACGGTACTGCAGCGGGCTGTGTATGTATGCGTATTTGTTTGTAGACAGGATAACTCGAGGAGCTGTTGATGATTGTGCATGATATTTAGTAGATTGGTAGGTTTCCTAAAGGGGAAGGTCAAGTTCAATGATGGTCCTCCTAGCGGGTACCTTTGATACTGCAGCATAGCTTCAAAGTTTGGGGTCAAATTTTCTGCAAGTGCTACGGTAATCATTTTGTGTGGTAGATAGTTTATGCCACATGAAGTAAGTTGTGTACGTTTGGGCTCCCTAGCGGCTTGTTTGGAACTGCAGTGGGTGTTTTTAATTTATTTGTTTTGACCTTCGGACATGAATAACTAGAAATGGGGCTGACGAATCGTCTTGATTTATTGTATGTAGATAGCTTGATTGATGCTTTACATAATCGAATGCGAATTATGCAAATCAGGAGCTAAAGGAAAGTTTATAAATCCACTGCATTTCATAATAGGACTCTCAAACATGTGACATGTAACTGAACAAGAGAGAGGTATAGATAGATATCTATAATGCAAATTTCTACCTATTAAGTTGCATAATCAATTAGAAATACTAAAATACCATAATGGAATAACTCAAGAAGGGATTGACTGGTCGTCATGATATTTTGTATGTAGACAGAGGGAGTGATGATTGACAGCATCGTATGATAGATAATCAATGAGGAATTTTTATAAACCCGCTGCATTCCATTATAGGACTCTTAATTAAACATAGGACATAGGTAACTAAGAAAGAGAGGAATATCGATAAATATCAATTATGAAAATGAATGCCTAATTTGCATAATTAATGGAAAATACTATAACTCCATAATAATAGATAATTGGGATTTCATTCTTGCAGAAGATGTAGATGTTGACATTATCAGACATAAATCATGCAAATGACGGCCTTATTTACATAGTTTATGAGGAAATGCCACAATAGCCTTCTTTGCTAACATAAGACTTTCAATCTCACTTGATTCGATTTGTAATGGCAATACTGCATCTGGACCTTTATGTCTGGTTGGCTGGCATTGTCGCACAATGTTTTTTTTTGTCTTCCGGCTGTCTGTCGGCACAACAGGAGGAAGGCTTCAACATTTAACGCAAGCGGTATGACCGTTAGCTAGAACGGCAGCAAACACCTACAAATTTTCAAGAAACAACTGTTGCCTGGTTTATTTGTTTCAACAACACAGGGGAGTTGGTTTCAGGTCAGAAAACGTTACCATTGAAGCTGTTTGAAGATCTCCCTGCAAAACTTCTGGTTGAAATAGTGAATCCAATTAGGAGCACTAACTCTAGCATGTGCAGGGCAGGACGTGGTTAAAACAACTTCATTACCCTCTGACTCCCGTCCTTGTGTGGTTAATGTTGTGTCATACTGAAGTTATGATCAATTGAGAAGGCTCCAAATTTACGCCTGTATTGAAAAAATCTTTTCTTGCGGTGTTTCTATCATAAATGTAATGCTCTATATTCCTCTTTGTATATATAAATCAATGTCTCGTTTATTGTGTATATGTTAGTATGTTATTATGTGTTTACATTATTCAATTGACTACATTGTACCTTGAGGTTCATGATATTACATCATTTGCTTACACGGGCTATTGAGTGTACTCAAAATGTTATATGATATTCTTCGCTCCATAGGACTCTCCAAAGGTCTTGCACTGGAGTAATCCAGCTGATACTTTTGACTTCTCCTACTGGCAACCTGGGGAACCTGTGGGCAAGTGAGTCACCTGTAACCCTATAAACACCATCGTGAACACCAGTGTTGAACAGACTTAAGACAAAAAGGTCGTAACCTGGCTGAGAAAACTAGAATATAGAAGAAGAAGAACTTTATTGCACGACAATTGTACATGCTACAACGTATGGCGAGAATTCGTTAACATAACACAAAGTGCAACATGTATTAAATTCGGCTACTGTAAACTGTCTAGTTCAGTCTGTAACTGATTGCCATATGTATTAAATTCGGCTACTGTAAACTGTCTTGTTCAGTCTGTATCTGACTGCCATACCGTTGGCATAAATGTAGGGGGCACAGAAGATTACCAAGTAGTCACTCTTCAATACACTTTGAAATGAAGAAACAATAGATATATAATTCATGTTTGGTTGCACATAAAAATGTAGCCTCCTCTAAACGAGTAGAATATGAAGTAATGGCCACATTGTCACTTAGCACAGTCTTGTGGAGAAACAGCCTGGAAGAGAAACATTGGCTGATACTGGTGGGGACTTTATAGCTAGCAGTAATTCTATGAGTAAGCCGTCATTGAGTCTTCCAATTTACAGCTTAAAGTACATGTATACAAGTTCCACGACCCCATACCTTCGCCATATGATGTTACCCTTTTCGCGGGCCGTTTTATAAATTTTTCCCATTGATTATCCAAATAAAGTCTTCATTTGCATTAATTGTATGGGTTGATCAGCTTCTCTAACCAAATAGCAAAAGTTGTTTAAATCATGATAGTATTGTCTTACTTTTCGTTGCAAAGAAGGCTATTGTAGCATTCTCTCATAAATTGTGAATTATCTAATTTGCATGATTTATGTCTAGCAATGTCCAAATTTACTTACATTCCGAATACCACAAAAATTAAATTCTCATTATTTACCTATTGGGATTATACCATTTTCATATTAATTCTGCAAATTAGAGCTTCAGTTGCATAATTGACATAATATTCCTCATTCTCAGTCACATCTATCACATGCTTGAGAGTCTTATCATGGAAGCGGGTGATTTAGAAACTTTTCTCATGTAGTATGCAAATTAGCTCCTGGCGTGTCAAATTAGCTAATAAATATGTAAATCATCACTTAAGCCATCGAAATACTAAAAACTATGACGATCACTCCACGTTCTTTTTCTCTTTCAAATTTTGAAACACAATCAGTTCCTTCAGTTGCTAGGGAGCCCAAACCTACACGACTTACTCTAGATCTCCCTCATGAGAGCTATCAACTAGTCAATAATCAGGACCACAGTATGTCCAGAACACTAGATATCAAAACAGGAAGTTCCGCTGCAGTGCCATAGCAAGCCACTAGGGGCCCCAAATTTTGAGGTCTTATCAAGACCAACCCACATACCAAGTATCAAAACAATCCATCCAGGCATTCTTGAGTTAATTCTCGTATTGACGGGAGGGAGAGCGTGGAAGAAACACATGCACACGAACGCTGTGCAAAACATAACTTTCTCGGCGAAGGTGACAAGCAAACACTCACCCCTGTGTACTTGTATCACTTAATGCAGTTGGTCGTGGCCAGGTGCCACCTGTGTGGAAGTGATGGGGAGTGGACGATCAGCACACTGGACTGGTATCAGATGTGGAAACGAGAGGAAATACATATGTGAAAAGGGACTTTATGGCAAGTATAGTCGAATTAATTTGTAGTTACACTGAAATCTCTTATTGTTTACAGACACAAAAATGGTAGGAAAAGTCTTCATTTTTAAGAACCACTACGTAGGATTTTGGCTCCGAAATTGGCAATATTCTTGTAAATAAAGCTTAATGTGAATCACATGTACAACCAATGTTCAGTATGTTTTCATCATTGTCTCATATTTCTGGAAGGTTTACGAGACGTACAAAAGCATGTTGCACATGGTCCACAGACTTCAATGGACCATCTAAAAGTAGACCCTTTTGCTGTTAATAACAGCATCCTGTACACAGACTAGGGTTGGCTAATTAGTTAAGCACACTCCAATCTGCCGAGATAACGGCAGATGCCTTGACGCTCTACTTCTTTAAATACATGTTAAAGTAGAGTTCCACGAACACGTTATCTTCGCCAAATAATCAAGGCTTACTGTGGAGAGTGATTAATATTTACATGCTTATCACCCCCTGCAAATTTGATCATACACCCATACCGTTTGGAAGTTATGAGGGGGGGCGAATGAGTCCAGTCTAGATAAGGTTAAAAATAATTTAGTGGTACAGTACTAGTATATGTGTCTAGTGTGCTGATATATGTTATAACTGGTCATAAAAAATATGAGTATGTTGATATTATTTGGGTCACAAAGGTTTGATATTGCAGTGTTGTAAGTTGAAAATGATGATGAAATGGTACAATGAATATATATGAATAGAATAAATTTTTATTCCATATCATACACATTTTGAAAGTACCTAGCAGTGGTGCAATTTTGGTGCAGTGTACTCTTCAAGCAGAGGAGTGGGTCCGGCTGGTTTTTGACATGTTTTTAGGTGTTTTTGTCAGGCTTTCTATTTTGTGCCCTTTTCGTTATGTTGCCAACCGTGCGTTGCACAAAAATGCCTAAACTGAACATGCATAAAAACCAGCCTGACCCACACGTCTGCTTGGAGAGTAGTGAGTGTCCCATCTGTTTATTCATATTATACCTACTTTTCCAAGGCCCTCTGTTCATATGACCTTTTTTGGGGGACACTGTCACATGAGTGTCCCATTATGAAATGCAGCGGATTAACAAACTTTCCTTACTTATTCCGAAATAAGCTCATGACTTGCATAGTTAGTCTTTGATTATGTATAGCACCATCTGAGCACTCTACATACCAAACGCCACGATCTGTCGACCCCTTAAGTTATTCCTGTCCAAATGTCAAAACAAAAACACCAAGTGCAGTTCCAAACAAGCCGCTAGGGAGCCCAAACTTACTCAACTAACTTCCTGTGGCATGAACTATCTACCACACAAAACTCATGACCATAGCACTTTCAGAAAATATGCCCCCAAATTTTGAAGCTCCGCTGCAGAACCTCAGGTACCCTCTAGAAGGCCCATTATCGAATACACACTTCAATTTTGTAGCACCCCATCATTTCACTAAATACAAAACCAAACCATCCAGCCGTTCTTGAGTTATCCTGTTCAATAACACACACACACACACACACACACACACGCACACAAACACACACACACACACACGCACACACACACACACACACACACAAACGCTACTGAAAATATAAACTCCAAGACATTTTCATTGTGAATATCTTGTCCCATGAGGGTGGAATACAATTATCAATTTAGTCTATTTCGTAAGTCATCAAAAGTCATTTTGTAAGGCATTCGAAAACAGGACTGTCCATTTTTGTTTGTCTGCAGGTACATGTCCGGCAGGCTGGTTACCCAATGATAGAAGTTGTTATCTGTTCAATACATCCCCTCAAACACAATGGCTGGAGGCGAAACTACGCTGTGAAGAAGTGGGATCCCAGCTTATTACCATTTCCAGGTAATATATTTATCATACTTGAATGCTATTACCTTTGTTTATAGATTTCAATATAGAGTTGATGATTAGCCGTAAGTACCATCGGATAAACCACCGAGTGATCAACCTGACACATGAGTGAGAGAAGTCCGCCATAGCATCTTTAACTCTTACACACCTAAAAGCGTCTGTTGAGTCCTGGGTAAAGAGACCCACTTCTAGTATTCACTAGTATCGACTTGTGAACATGGAGTAATGATCACCGGTGATTATGGCAAAATGGGGCCTTCTCATCGGCCAACGGCATTTGGATATATGACAATATACCATAAATCAGTGCGTGAAATGTTGTGGAGACTATCAGGCCATGTTGATTCGATTAAATGATCTTCTGGTTCGTTAAAAAAAGGTTGGCATAAAAATATTTGGCCTTCATTCTGGGATCTAAGCTCATTATATAATTTATTGTAGTATAACAGTAGAGACGGCTGCGAAGATGTGTCTACTTGAAATATCCCCAGGACTGGACATTTAACTTCCCCTCCAAAGGGTGACCTCATTGCCAAACAGCAACCCCTTCCAATTATGCCCAAGATGGGTGTCTGGAGATGATTGAATCTTGAGCCTTGAACGGGACAATCTAGCGATGTCAACACGGAGAACAATGGGTTATTCGGCCCTACTTGGCCCTGTCCATCATCAGTGAGCGAAGTGGTGCCGTGGTGATGTTACAGAGCCCAGCATCCCTTTTCAAGTTGTTGGTGATGGTTGTGCGTTTTCTGCCCATTTTCCTCCTTCCCTGTTTTGGCTCCCAGTGGATAAGCTGGCTGGCTGCCAGCTCGGGATTATAAAAACCTACACATTGTGGCTGCCCGTGTTTCTACCCCAGGTGTGGTAGACAGGCTTATTTCTGGCAGTCAAATAAAATATCAAATTTATCTCAACTAATTTTTACGACAGGGTTTGCTATATCTTTGTTTGCTTATTTTGCCTTCCAGAATCTGAACATATGTTTCATAATGAAATCCCTCCTGCGTTGTATTTTCTCCGGGTATGTCAAGATTCTTTTCCGTACAATTATGAGATATACTAACATGTTCCAATATTTCTATTGGGTCCCTTTGTGCAGAGAGAGCATTTTGTGAATTTCTAACCCCATTTGTAACTTGTTTATTACTTTTTCTTCGCCTTTTCAAAGTAACAGAGCAGCAAGATAAACAAGAGGGGATTTGCGACCATCCCAGCATTCCTCAATACACATCCAAACTGATGATGCGTACTCAAGTTTCGGGCGTAACGTTACTAATGATGTGTAACGTTATGTCTTTTCTCTCAACTCTTTACTTGCCCCCCTTAAGTTTCACCTGATGAATCCCTGGATATTGTTGGCTTTGGCTGTTATTTCGATGATGTGTGCCTTCCACTTGAGGTTGTGGGTGAGTAATGGACCTAGGTAGGGATACTGGCTGTTGTGGTTTAGCAGTTCATTGAACATCATGTAAATGAAATCTGGTGAACTTCTGGAATTGCGGTTGTGGTTGTGAAGGATAGAGCCTGCTGGTCTGCTGGTTATGTTCAAAAAGTATGGGGTGGTTGACAAGGCAGTTATCTCTGCTTGAGTCAAGCCAAGCCCATTATATAGTACAAATCTGGACGGGACACAGGGGGTTGGCTCAAACAAACCTGGACTGGACAGGGGCCTGGGCCAAAGAAGTCTGGATAGGACGTAAAGTACAAACTTCGTCAAGCCTGAATAGGATAGGGGGTTGGGTCAGAAGCTGATTGAAACCTCTCCAACCCCCGGCCCTGTCCACATTAGTTTTAACAGCCCAATAGATATTCTGCAAACTGTTTAATCATGTGTCGGTCATCACTGACCACCACTGATTACTTCGTCAAATTGGTCAAGTTCAGGTCTTAATTTGTAACTAGACCTCTATACCTGTACCTGATTTCACGTTTAGGTTTAGGCACTATTTCCGCTTAATGTCCCTCCCAGTTGGGATGATTTGTCTCCGTCCTATAATTGCTTTAGCAGTCAATCAATAGTAGGTACCATATATTTTTGATAGATAAAGACAAAGTATGATCCTGTTTTTTTTTCTTTTCAGAAATAGAATGTTTCAAAGGGTAAAAGAGGATACAGTTAGATTAGATGTTTTTAACTTACCTGTTAATGTTGCAGCCAGGCGGAGCAGGATTTCATCAGCACAATGTTCCCATCCTTACAAGCAGGTGGAACAAACTATTTATGGATTGGTCTATCTGGTAAGGAACAAGATCCTCCCTCATCAAGTCGATGTAATACTTCATTGTATTATGTAATAATAATCATACAAGCAGTAATGTATCTGAAATAGAAAGGAATGTGTCCATTCATTATAAAGGATACAGTTCATAAAAAGTCGTTTTTATCGTAGAGTTGCTATAAAATATGTGAAGTGGTGACCCTATTTGTGTTTCAAAGGACTAAAGATACTAAAATAATACCAGATTGCTAGCAAAGCATTTTCATTTGGTTACCATGATATTCTGGACTATCTTTAAAAGACTTATTTTCTGTTACTGTAAGATTTTGTAGATGACGGAGTGTTCCGTTGGCCGGCCGATGACCTGACCTATTCCAACTGGCTACCAAACAACCCTAGTGACAGACCAGACTATGTGGACTGTTCCACGATGTACACAGGTAGGGGAACAGCTTTTTAAAAATACGTTATAATCTATCCCCACAAACTTTAATCATAAGTTTACCAACCGATACATTGTGCCATTTCAACTTTCAGATAGTTTCAGGTTTCAGAAAGAATGTAATATGATTTCTTGTACAAATGAAACATTTAGTAGTAACGTGTGTAGTTCAGGACAACTTCTTGATTAGAGGCAATTGGCAATTATCATTGTTAATAAGTTTTTTATTTATCTGTGACAGGTGTTAATGAAGGATATTGGGAAACCAGAGAATGTTTTGAACAGCATGCTTATGTCTGCGAACTCCCGCAAGGTAAGCAGCCTTTTCACACTGATAAGTGTGATACGTTTGCAGGCAGAATTATTGTCTATCTAAAATACACAGATCATGGTATTATCATATATCATATATTTAACACATATATTTATATATTTGACATATAGATATATATGAATAAAACACATCTATCTATTTTTCTATCTATCTATCTATCTATCTCGAGAGATATATATTTATTTTTATATACATATATATATATAGAGAGAGAGATAGATACTAGATAGATACTAGATAGATACTAGATAGATACTAGATAGATACTAGATAAATACTAGATAGAAAGATAGATAGATAGATAGATAGATAGATAGATAGATAGATAGATAGATAGATAGATAGATAGATAGATAGATAGATAGATAGATAGATAGATAGATAGATAGATAGATAGATAGATGCAGTCTCATGAGTCACGCGGCAGACTGACTGTGACTCAATGATGCTGGCTCTGCTCACTTCGTCTCAACTTAAATTCTCTCCGCTGTTGCTGGTCTGACTGTCTATATGAATTTCCGTGTGCCTCAGAAATCCCCCGTCTTTGCATTCTCATAATTTTGTTTTCAACATACAGACAGCTAGACCATGGTCTTCTCAAATCGCATAAAACTAGTTACTTCATCTGACCCTGTTATCGATATATCGGATTTGTTAGTACTTCACTTCACTCAAGAAAAACACTTTGGATTACACGTTGTTGATAATAATGGCACAGCAATTACAGAGTAATTCCAACAACAAGTTTGGTTTGAGGGCTGCACTGTGTCCTCCTGTAAGTTGGTGACGAGGAGCAATCTTATTACAGCTTGCATACACAATAATTGTGTAACAAATTTGTACCGATTTTTCACCATTCCTACATGTGCAAATGCCTTTTTACATCATCTAGAACGTCTTTGCTATGGAGCTGACAGACGTTTGAAACGCATTGCCCCGTTTTCGGTATATTGACCATTGGCAAAGGGTAAAAAACTTTTGTTTTTCATTTTAAAATCAGGAGAAATCAATGCGCGCGCTGATGTCATCCATTAACTTTACTTGCTGTGGCCTAATGTTACATAACATGTACTGCATGTTCTTACATCAACTGTTCAAAGTGTGTAAACAGAGTGTGAAGTACAGGGATCCTGTTTTGAATTTCACCACTCAAATCGAAAATGTTATGTCCCTTGGTGAACCCAAAAAGGCAAGGGTCGGCAGGTTTTTGCTAGGGTAGGTCGGGTAACCGGGAATACGACAGGTTTTTCTTGGCCTTATGTAAAAGTTCACAAAGTTAGCTTTCTGACTGTTTAACAGTTTCAGTAGGTTCACGAACACGTTCGAACTAACTCCAAAGCCTGTTCTACTGCGGCCGGTCTTTGCGCGAGCTATCTCCTTGACTACTGATGAAATCCGTTGAGCGAGCCTTTTCCTACAAAAACTCATAGTCCAGGCGATTAATATTGATGCAAAAATTGCTCAAATATGGTACAGCATGAAACTTGGCATAAATTTTCTAGGGATAGAGCAATTGGAAACCTGCTGTTACGTGGCAACTGTTACTAGGCAACTTGTCTTGCTTGACAACGAGTGCTTTAGAGAGCCAGTGTCTGCATTTTTGCGTTCGCCGAACTAACTGTGAAGGCTTTTGTACTCCGGCCGGTCTTCGCGCGAGCTATCTCCGTGACTACTGGTGATTCCCTTCGGGCGGACTGCGAGCGTTTTCCTACAAAACTTTTATAATAGATTTCTTTGTGTATGACCGTCGGGAATCATCTTTCAGCGGACCGAGTACACATTTTGCTAAGCAACAGTGACTAACCCTTAGCTCAGGGGCCCATATGGTGTGACATGGGCTTAATGAAAATAAAATAGTGACAACTAGAGTTCCACGAACTCATACGTTCACCAAATGATGTTAACCTTTTCGAGTGATGTATCATAGATGTCTCTGATTGATTTTGGAAATAAGGTCCTCATTAGCATAGATCATACTGTATATGCAGAAGTGTTCGCGGTGGTTTTATGTTCACGGTTTTCGCGGTAAGCTCTTTGCCGCGAACTTAAAACCATCGCGCATTTTTGCCCGCCTACCCCCCTGTCAATATATTATTACAAACGAGGACTTAAAACCACCGTGAACACGCCATTTTCTCGCTACCGCGAAATAAAAACCCCGCGAACGGCATCAGTTGATAATCTTCTCTGCCCTAATAACACAATATGTCCAAAGTATTAAAGTCTTACTTTAGTAACGAAGGCTATTTCAGCATTTCCTTATAAATCATTTAACCAATACCCTGATTTGCATTTCTTATGTCTAATAATGTTCACCTTTACTTAGCTTCCAAATTCCGCAAGAATGAAATTTCGATCATTTACCAATATTGTATTTTCCTGTTGCATACGTCACATATTTGAGTCTTATTATGAAATGCAATGGATGTATAAACTTTCTTTATCAATTATACAAATTAGCTCATTATTAACATAATAAGTATTCAATTATGTACAGCATCACCCAAGCTATCTACTTACAAAAATCACGACAATCCGCCAACCCTGTCGCGTCACGTTTGGTGCTTTGTCACGTTTGGTGCCCAGGCAAGGTTTGTGACAGTGCCCGCGTGTCACAAACCGTGCCTGGGACAAAAGCACGGTTTGGGACACTCGGACACCGTCACGAATCGTGCCCAACCGAGCACAGTTCGTGACACACGTCTTATCCCATACTGTGCTTTGGGGCGGAGCTAAGTGTTTTGACGGGGAGGAGTCTGCCCAACGCGTTTTTTTTCCCTGCAGCCCGCCATCTTTTTTTTCCGGGGCGCTGGGATGAGAAAGAATCAGCGTAATTCTCACTCATTGAAATACATTTCGCGCTTGTCTTGGATAATTTGGACTTAGAGTTGATGTGACACTCCGGCACTGTCACGAACCGTGCCTGGACAGTGCCCGGGGCTACAGCTTCCCGTAGCATTGATTTAGATCGGCCGAGCTGACTGCCTCGGGACGTCGAAGTAACCGGCAAGTGGCCCGATCCTAGTCTAGACCTGGTTTCCCTGGATAGAATATATTTAGTCTTACAAATTTTAGTCTTACAATTTTTTTTTAGCATCTGTTATAGACACTGTCTTTTTGTGCCACTTCAAATCTAAGTCTAAGTTATTCAATTATTTTACAGAGCGAGAATTACGCTGTTCCTCCTTACCTCAGCGCCCCAAAAAAACAAAGATGACGGGGGGTGGGGGAGCTGCGGTAAACAAAAACACGCTACCTTATATGGAAACGCGGGCATCACTGCCCCGTCAGCCACAGTGATTGACAGCACTTCCGGGCACAGTCTGTGACGGTCGGGCTGTGTCACGTTCTGTGCCTGGGAAAGCACAGAACGTGACGGGGTTGGCTTGTGACCCGTCAAACCCCTTCCCGACATATTCACATTCAAAGGTCAAAACAGAAACGGCCACTGCAATTCCAAACAAGGCGCCGGGGTGCCCAAACGTACACAACTTACTCCCTGCGGCAAAAGCTATCTACCACACAAAAATCACGACCTTGGAAAATGTTACCTCAAACTTTGAAGCTCCGCTGCAGTATATTAGGTGCCTGCTAGGAGGCACACTATGGAACTTAACCTTTCTTTTTGTGACCCCTACCCATCCACCAAATATCATGCAGAACCATCCGTGGCTTCTCGAGTTATGTTGTCAAAACACAAACACACATAGCTCGTTACAGTACTGTAGGAAAACGCCAGGTGAACTATTTTCAAACTTGACCTTCGATTCCACCACCTACCAAATATCATGTAGATCCATCCACAGCTTCTTGAGTTATGCTGTTGGCATATTACATACACACCCACAACACAGCTCCATCATAATACAGCTGAAAACATAATAATCTTGGTGAAGGTAATAAAATCCATCCGTTATATGAAATGTAGGATGCGGGGAAGATGCAAATGACATGTCAAGTGTCCTTGTCATGTGTCCATTCTTAATGCCTCTGGTTGTTTTTTACTGCAGGAAAGGACTTGGTAACAGGAGGTAAGCCTTGTCTGTTTATTGCAAATGTTTTAAGATGGCATGTGTGTTATTTGTTCTTTATTTTGAAAATTATGGCAAACTTAGTTTTCATTGTCTGCTTATCTAACTAGTCTATGATTGATTTATAGACATTTCAGTAATAACTATTCTCAAAATAGCAAAGGCAACTTTCGGTATTATATACTTTCTGTATTGTATTCCTTGGTGTGTTAAAGGAAAAGGTCTATCACTATCATTATTGATCCTCTGTATTACTGCAATAGAATGTAACAAGCCACTTGGTATGGAGTCCTATGCCATTGCTGATGCTCAGCTTAATGCATCTGCCGCCCTGGACTTGGACCATCGCGCTCAGCGAGCACGACTAAACGCCAGAAACGATTTCAATGGGGGAGGAGGGTGGGCAGCAGCATCGAGTGATGCCAATGAGTGGCTGGAGATTGGTGAGATATTCCAAATCTATTTCAAGTAAAACTGTTGCTTTTTTTAAGTGAAGAAAACAAAACCATACTAGAAAGGCAACATTTGCAGGAGCAAACGCAACATGTTTCGCCCATTTCCCTTCCCATGCAAAAAGCGACTGTGGCATCGAGGCTTACGTTTGTTATATGTCTGCAATGTTGGTAACATATTTGGATAAATTATTGAATTGAAGACCAGTCAGAAATGGATCTCTCCCAATTTGAAACCCTATGCATGGATGGGCTCTTCCAGGCGCCCATATCCATACTGGACCATTAAAAAACGCCTCCACCAAACAAAACTGGACCTTTTTGATAATCAACCAAGCCCAAAATTGAATTTTAAAAAAATGTCCCCCTCATACAAGAATGGACTCTTCCAGCTATGTATGGACCAACACGTGTCATGCAAATTTCAGAATGTAAACAAGTGAAATCTTGCTGAAGATCTGGATTTCTCCTGCGGAAGAATTTCCGCAATCGGAGGTCCAGACAATTGTTCATTACGCAGCGACCAGTTCTTCGAACCAACTCAGCAGGTTTTGCAAAGGTTTCACAAATTTCTGCTCAACGTACCGCAAATTTCTGGTGCGTATTTTGTAACCTGTACTGTAACACTGACACACACCACCATTAAAAAAACGTTGCCAAAGAAAGGGTACACAGCCAATTGTAGGGATATGAGCGTACTCTTGGTGTAAGTGAAAAAAATGTTATTGCTGTGTATATGTATGATTGTATGTACATACAGAGAGGGAAATAGAGCAATAGATTTATGTCGAAAAACACCACCAGAAAAGGCGTAGATTTTGAACCTTCTCAATTGCACATAACTTCATTAGGACACAACATTAACACTAGAAAGGCAACATTTGCAATAGCAAATACAGAATATTTTCCCTTCCAATGTCCCCCGCTCAATAATTACGCGCACAAATCACAGGCCAGGTCCACTTGGGACTTGGGGTCACTGACCTTAAGGTCGTGTTGTTTACGTTCGCACCTGGCCATATGAATAAAGATGTGACCATATATGGCAACACCATATATGGTCATAGGAGAAAAATTGCCGATCTTATCCCCAAAATTCCCTCCAAAATCGTTTTTTGAAGTGGTGTATACCAAAAGTGCGAGTGGGGTTCTTTGAATATTTGTTCAATGTACCCCCATAGCAAATTTCAGGTCATTTAGATGTATTTCCAGAGCACAGGAGGCCAAAAACGTACGTTTTTGGTCAGAAAAACATCAATAAAATCGTTTTAAAGATATAAAAAAAATTGAAAAAAAGGACCCAGGGTATTCGCCCACTCTACCTGTATACCAAATTTCAGCTCAGTTGGTCCAGGGAAGACCGAGCTGAGTCGATTGGAATATTTGACAGGAGAAAGAAACATTACGAACACAGTCAACATAACACGCTCGTTCTCATTTAAATGTACACATTTTGTAATCTCCGTTACCGATTGAAATAAGACGTTCCTGGCATTAGGATATGCCACGTATAGGATGTCAAACTGTAGTTTTTATGACGACTTAAAACTTTTCTAACTTTTAAAAACGGCAGTTTGGCACCTTACATGTGTCATATCTTAATGTCAGGAACGTCTTACTTCTTACGGTAACGGAGATTGCAAAATGTGTACATTTAAATGAGAACGAGCGAACAAGCATAGAGATAGCATCAGTGCCAGGAGTCTCTGCAGTAAACAATCTTTATGTTTTTGCATCAGACTTGTTGTATCCAACCAAAGTGACTGGTATGGTGACTCAGGGCACGTTCGACCTGGTGCGTTGGGTGACCTCATATGAAGTGATGTATAGCCTGGATAGACACTCCTGGGAGATCATTACGGATAGCAGTGGACCGCCAAAGGTACACTTCACATGGAACTATTCAAGTGACGTATCTATTCCACCCATTCTTCGTAAACGGGGAAAGTGAGGCAGAAAATTGTAAAATGAATAAACAAATACATTTCTCCATAATACTTAACTAATGATATGAACTTCTCACAACTATGGTTGACTTACTTACTTATTATGGTTGGCTATCAATTGTCATCTAGTGTGGCTCTAGCAGGTTAATTTTTTAGATTTGCAATTTTGAAGAGGCATATAGTAGCGTAATTTACACGATGACGTAACGTTGAGTTGTCATTGCGGTGAAGAATAGAATCTAGAAAATCTGCACTTAGAATATAAACTCTATAAATTTCAATATACTGCATGTTGAGATCTAACGGTCTAATATTTGTCTGTTTTTATTGTTTAGCATACTTGTTTTATTCTCTTAGATATTAGCACCAAAACGCAGTTTTGCCGATAAAACAGTGAAAATGTATGGAAATGACTTTTTTTTGGAATTATACACAACTTGTTTGATAACACAAGTTACTATACCTTGGCGACAAGAATGATACCAGTTAACTCCAGCAAACAAAGAAAGACTGCTTTAGACTTTCTCTCTTTCCATGTAAAAGAGAGTCGAACCAACTGACGGCCCACATTGTTAAAGTGCTGACAGTGTAGGCCTTCAGGCTGCCCTGCCATAAGCCGTGCGTGCAAACCTGAATCTGTTATTTGCAACGTTTTGCACCTTGACAGATATTTCAAGGAAATACTGACCAAAACACGGAGGTTCGCACCTACCTAGATGCACCTATTGTCACACGGTTTGTCCGTGTCTGGCCTAAGACCTGGAACAATGGCATTGGACTAAGGTTGGAGCTTCTTGGATGCAGCTCAAGGCGTAAGTATTATTACCAGCTAATTATATAAGAACCTATTACCATCTCTTTTACATCATGTTCAACGATTTTTTTTTGTATTCAACATGTGAATTTATGTCAATTTACAGATTTGCAAATTACATTTATAGGCATGTCCACTTAAGCCCGGGTTACACATAGCCGAACATGAGTCCCGCACGCCAGCCGACCCAGGACGGCAGTAGTTCGGGAGCAGTTTGGCCAGTTTTAGGCCACGCCTACCTTTGGCGCCGAACATGCACCGAACTTGTCCCAACCATCTCCTAACCAGTACATGACCCACCCCCGACTGAGCCCCGAATGCTTTCTAACCTACTCCTAACCATCCCGACCTCTAGCCCCAGACTGCCGAATTTTCCCTGACTGATCCCCGAACGGTTCCTAACCCTCTCACAAATTGAAAAAGACATTCAAAAGGGACTTTCAAAAGAGGGGTCATTTTTATTTTTAATCAAAATAATCCATTTTTCTATGTTGCTAAAATCGCCGAGAGATCGAATTCGGATCACGATAAGCTTCCATACGGCTTTTAGTGTTCCTCTCTGTTTTTGGTCGTGTGAAGGTCGGAGGTGAGTCGGCCACGTTCTGGTAGTAGTCAGTTTTGTTGGAAATGCATGCAGTTAGATATGCGAAGGTTAGACGTAACAGGTTGTTCGGCGTAATATAACCGGCTGCTGCTGCGCTGCGTGCCTGCGAAACTGGTGTGTTACGCCGAATGGCGGTTATACCAGCTATATAGATACAGATACAGAATTGAGTTAGCAGAGATTTATCTACGGCCTTGGGGTAAGTCATGTCATGTAGGTAATTAGATGGGAGGAAGCAGTGGTTATCGCGTAGTTAAGGTTCGAATTTTGCTGCTGACTTACTACCGAACACCGGCCAAACACAAGCCAACCGCGCCGAACACCAGCCAAACCATTCCAGACCCTCCGCCCAGAGCCGAATGTTTTAGAGTTTTTAAAACATTCGGCTGGCGCAGCCGAACACCAGCCGACTCAGCCAAACAGCATCCGACTCAGCCGAACGCCAGCCGACAACAGCCGATTTAGCTCCCGAATCACTCCTATCCATGGTCGGGAGGCCTATTCGGCTATGTGTAACCGGGGCTTTAGAAATCATAATACGTACAGTATTACATAATCAAATTAAATGCAGCTGAGTATTTTCATCTTGCAATCATATGATATAAGATATGTAGAGTATACGTATAAAACCTTAGCTCGACAAGAAAGAATCTTGCAAGTTAAGGGGATGATGACAAGCTTTCAACTTTCATTCTTATATATATGTTTATTCCAGAAAACAAGAGCTGCCCAGTTGGATGGATACTTCATCCAATGTTCAGTTCCTGCTACTTGTTCGTGAACCAAGACGAGACGTGGGACAAGGCACGGACAGAGTGCAGCCAGAAGGACGCAACTCTGACAAGTGTGACGTCTGCAGAGGAGCAAGATTTCATTCTTGGTGGGCTCTGCTCTGAACTACACTTAGCCACATGATATATAAAATCATTCACGCACTTACGGAAACGTTTGGGTCACATGTTAAGAAATTGGAGGTATTTGGTTTAATTTGAATATCATTTATGCTTATTATATGTTTATTTTCCTTTTTTACCAATTCGATATACATGATTTGTATTCAGTTTCCTTTCCGCTTATATATTATGTTTATGTATCTATGTGACAGGCAGGATCCGTGGTATTTATGTTCCTTATAGTATGTTTTTCTGTTCTCATATTGTTTTTGTTAATTTGCAAATGCAGTAATTTTTTAGAAATTTCAAAAAAACTTTGGTGTTGGAATTTCAACCTTGTTTTCTACCCCAGGTCACGGTAACAGAAACTTGAATATCGGTTTCCATGATAAGACAACAGAGGGAACATTTACATGGCTGGATGGATTGCCCACTGTGAGTTACAGCATTTACAATATTCTTAAAATGATGAAGCTTTCAGTCGCAAGTAACACGTAGACGTTCAAAGACAGTTATAGTAACCAGATATAAGGTAACAATGGATAATCATTCGATAAATGCTTTCATCTCCTAATATCGTATAGACGATGACGTTGACCAATCAGAAGCCTCCATTCCATATCGGTTATGACGCCATGATACAATAAAAGTACCACAAGTGGTGATGAATGAATATCAAGTGTGCCTTTATTACGATAAAGGACTTGTTCGACCGTTCCATTATGTAGAAGGACACGACTCTTTTTGTTAACATTTGTATCATGTCTATTTGTTCCATAAAATGTTTACCATCTTAAAATAAACCAAATCTTTTGGAAAGATATGATAAAGTAAGATAAATCATTTCCATACAAGTCAAATCTAAAGGACAGAAAAAAATATTCTCGACACCCCTAACTGTCCAATCGGAAGGACACCGAACAGAGAGGAATGATGAACAGAGAAGAGTAGAATAGAATAGATTTGAAAAAGATATGACATGCCAAGATTGCAATGTTATCAAACATTGCCTGCGGAAATTTTTCACCATCTTCTGTACAAAAAGGACAAATGTAAATTCTGAAATGTATTATTATAGTATTAAGGGATCTATGTGTCATACAGAAATTTTTTACTCTTACGTGGGTCAGTTTGGATAGGCTATATGATGATAACGTTAATGACCCGGCTATTCCTCGGTGTATATGGTTGCGAGCGAGGTGAATTTATGAGGCGGTTATATCAAATATCCAGGCCTTATGACACCTACCATATTCAGCTCGGGGCGGGTCATTAACCATTTTAAGTAAGTTAAACCTATAACATAGACCTGTGACAAACTGCCTTTAATGTATTTAGTGGAAATGAAAGACAGCTGAAAGCTATGCCCTTATATCTTGTCTCTTGTAATCATGCAGACATTTTTAAACTGGGAACCAGGAGAGCCCAGCAATGCTGGAGGGAATGAAGACTGTACTGAGATTGTTTACGACACAGGCATGTGGAACGATGTCCCGTGTGGCCAGTTCTGGTCCACACGTGGGTATGTCTGTAAAAGACCTGCAGATGAGGTGAACCTGCCAACAGCACTGCCTACTACAAGTGAGGACTGTAATCATTTTTGCGACAATCAATTACTGTAGATTGCTTACATAAATGTACTTACGGATGAATATAAAAAATAAAATAGTAACCGTCCAACAGTAACTTTAAGCAGTAGTAACCATACACCATGATGATGCAAATCTAAGCTTCAATTTCTGACAGAGTTGTTTCAATGGAGCCTTGGGTAGCCCTAACTCAGAATATCATCTGATACTTCTAAAATGTAATGTTGGGCCATTGTAATTTTCTTCTTATCATTTTGGATCGGAGAAATTTTTCCACGAGAAATTGAACCATTGTATCAACCAGGCCGGGAGAGTTTGTAGAGACAGAAACCTCGATCAATTTCTTTAAGCAAAATACACCTGAACGGTTCAATTGGCGATTGAATTACACGTGGGTAAGATAATGTAAAAAAATACACGAATAAGACCCGCAAGTGTGTTATCTGAAGAAACCAGAAAATCAAGTTCTGCTGTCAAACAATAACACTCTGATCTCTTCCGTATTTCCCAAGCAGTTGATTTACTAATGTGTATTTTCATACAACGTACATCTCCTCTGTATAGGAATGCACCGAGTTTTTTTCTACCAGTCAAAGCTGCCAGGAAGTTTCTATGCATGTCAGCGCAAGCCGAAACATTCGGCACATCAAACACTGGCGTGTGCGCGTATTGAATTACGGTCTTTAGACCGCGTTCTATTACATGTACAAGAATGACGAGAAGGAGTTTGTTATTAGAAAGAATGCGTTTTTTAATCGGAAAACGTGGGCTGTGATTATTGAGTCTCTGTGTAGGACAGGGCCAGACATGTCGGTACACTTAGTTCATGTCATAGACGCAAATGTATCAAGGTGAGTGCTACGTTTTGGGGTCTCAGTATATATGTGGTAAAATTCCATGGATTTGTCTAAAATGAAAATATTCGACCTCATCAATGAACTATTCGAATTCTATGCGTTAATTTTGAGTGTCTGTGTGTTTAAGAAAGTCCCAGATAATGTACGTAGTATAGAGATTTTGTTTATCATGTCGGCGGGTTCTGCGGCATCCCCGGCGGTTGCGCGTAGAATCTAGGACCCTCGGCCGGTAATTGGGGTGAGTTACGGCGAAAACTGCGATTTCTTTTTACCATACAAGTCGAATTGCTATTTTCACTGGGTGTAGTAGACACTTAACACACTTACAAACACGATTTGAGGTGCGCCATTTAAGGCTTGCTGCATGGTACAACTAGATAGCGTCTAACTACGCTGGTCTAAGTTAGTAAGTAGGAACTAATTGGTCATGGCAGTTTTGCTGACTAGGCTAGTTTGACATATACATAACTTGTAAGTACAGCATAAGTTTCACAAATAGCCTTAGTATGCATTCATACATAACATCTAGATATTGATACGGAGCACTGGGAGGACCTTGCAAGTGACCGTTCCAGGTGGAGATGCACACTGTCCAGACAACTCAAATCAGAAGCCAGACTGATGCACAACGCAGAAGAAAAGCGGATCCGCAGAAAAGAGTTTTGCAACAGAACTGAGTCAGCTTACAGATGTGATTTATGTGGCAGAGACTTCCATTCTCGTATAGGGCTGTTAAGCCATAGTCGATGCTGTAGGGCTGTTGTGAATTAGAATTTTACCATGGTCAATACTGACCAACGGAGGCCATATATGTTAATGTGCTAACCGGAGGACAATGGGGGCGGAGACAAGGCGTGCATTTGAAAAGCTAGGACAAGTTTGCGGGCAAAATTCTGATCGGCTTGATGCGACCAAAACAAATCTAGTTCCCGCTTGCAATGGCGTGAACCAATCAGCTACTGTTGCCAGTAGTGACAGGGGTGATTGGCATCGATTCCTCATCAATATGCATGTATTCTAAGTTAGGAAAAATCAAGGCCTTTTTTACCACCATGAGACAAGACATTTAAAAAACTAAAAACCTTCTGTTATGTGTTATTCCTGTGATGTTGATAGGAAAGAAGTTTTGTTTTTGTCAGAAAACGTGAAAAAATTGAAGAGAATTTGGCAATTTCTATAAAGAGCTTGTTTCTTTTGCTTTGTCGAATGGGCAGTTTGAAGTAGAATGCATTTCATCTTCAACTTTATTTGACGCACAGTGTTTGTAAGCAAGTTTTTTTCCTCCAGCCGAGGTCAGATTACCTCCCGGTTTCTACACGTCCTTTGTCGAGTACTTTTTGGTTTCACCAATGCAGTAAATGAATCAAAATCCGACATAAGTGTTATGTATTCAAATTATCAGATACTATTTCAATGCAGTTCAGATTAGCTCTTTCAGTTTTGAGACACTGTCATACTATGGTATGTCATACTATGGTTCAAGCCCAAAATTGTAAGCTGCGTTTTAGAAGTTTAATTTCATTTGGTACCAAGTACACTCATCCCTTTGCTTTACAGTATGGAATAGTGGCAAGTGTCCTGCGGGCTGGAACGAGGATCCAATGGGAGACTTCTGCTACCAGATCAACAGCGCCTCCGTTCAGACCTGGCGTGAAGCACAGTTAATGTGCGGACAAAGAGGAGGGGATCTCCTCAGCATCACGACTCCTCATGAGCAGTTCTACATTACAGGTACTGCGTCCATATTCATCAACACCTGGATATTACCAATAAACATTCAAACCTTTATATTTTCCGTTCTTATCATGCTTACATGCTGACTGGCATGCATGCCAGTCAGCATGTTTCAGCTAGCATCTTTAACGACAGTGGAACATTTATAGTACCAGGATCAGACTATAATATCCAACGAATTAGGAAACTGGAACGTAAACACATATTTTACTGAAGGGCACAAGTCAGAGGTTTATCTAGGAATGAGCGTAAACCATGGCTTCTATGTGACGTCATTTTATGCAGGTTTATGTAGAATATTGACTGAATAGTGAACTGTGTATCATGATTTGCATACGTTTCAGGGCATCCCTGCTAATTCCTTGACAAAGACTGGTGATGTTCAGCCGAAAGCATGATTAAGTGCCATTTTCCCATTGTTTTGGAAATTATAGCTTAATCTTTCCATCAACACAATGAACTTTCAAGCAAAGTAAAAAAACTGGTGCTGCATTCATTGTAATTATCAAACGGTGATCACAACTATAACAAGAGTTCCGCGACCTCATATCTCCATGAACAATTCTATTTATGCAAATGACTTACACATTTACATAATGCATGCTTAATCATAAACACCTTTATCTAACTTACACATGTTGCAATATTGACAGTTCTATAATTTTCCAATTTGATGAATTTCTGTGTTTTTGCATTAATTATGCAAATCAGGAATTTATTTGCATTATTGGTATCTGTTGATGCTCCACTTTCCATAAACTACATATGTTACATGTATTTGAGTCTTATAATGGAAAACACTGCAAATATAGATTTTCCTCATTATCTATGCAAATTAATTCCCAATTAGCATAATTTGCACTTCATTGTGTGTATCTCTGTCCAAGCTACCTGCATACTAAATATCATGGAAATCTGTTGTTCCTTTGTTCAGTTATTGTCCCTAGAAGATTTTCACAAAAACGCCCTTGCAGTTCCAGAGAAAGCTGCTAGGGGACCCAAACCTACACCACTTCTTTATTACATCACAAGCTATCTGCCACCCAAAAATCAAGACCACAGCACGTCTAGGTCAAAAGATACAAAAATTGAAGTTCTGCTGCAGTACCAAGGTCACATACCAGGGGGCCCAAAATCGACCCTAACCTTCGGCTTCACAACACCCGCCCACATACCAAATATCATTGTAATCCATCAAGAGGTTCTTGAGTTATGCTGACTACAAGAGTCCGGAAACACAAACACACACACACACAGACACACCAAAAACAATATCTCCATTTTTCATGGAGATAATAAGAGTTTAATTCATAGTAAATGATGTATCCTAAACTGTTCATCACTCTGATTGAATTGAACTTTGCAACTCTATAGGACTCTTGTCCTCTGTAACCGGGATGGCATCTTTGTGGATCGGAGCCAACAACCTCGGAACACAAGGCGGATGGAGGTGGAATGATGGAAGTGCATTTGTCTATTTCAATTGGGCTTCTGGTAAGAAACTTCAACTGAAATTATGTCTGAATTTGTTTTCATATGACTGCATGCAAAGTAGATCATACTAATCCTAGAGAATTAAGATACTGACTCGCTTAATTTACTCTCGTAGGTCCTAATGGCGGAAGTACTGATAACTGTGTGGAGATTACCAGCAGTAATGGCCGCTGGAATGATCTAAGCTGTGATGAGGGTCGAGGTTACATCTGTAAAACTCGTCAGACACCCACTGTACCTACACCGCTTCCACCGCCAGGTTTGTTCATCAATTCTATAAACCTTCATCTTCTGCCTGAATGATGGCATCTCTATTGTCTATGTTATTGCAACGCTGCTATTGTGAAATGAAAGCAAAACAGAAATGAGGCTTTATTTGGCATAGAATAAGGGACAATAATGAAGGAAATGTAATCATGTAAATTTGTTTCTTTCTTTGTGATAAAGTTATGGGCAACAGAAAACATGTAACGTTGGGTAACATAAATTCGCGGGGTACTTAAATTCGCGATTTTTCGAAAACGGGATATTTAGGGATATGTGCTAGATGCAACATAAGTAATACCGCTAGAAATGCAAACCTGACAGACTTACGTATTCAGAACACTGTCTGAAAAGCTTCGATAAGCATGCATTATAAGGCGACGAGGTCAAAAACTCTCCGTCCCTTATTGGAACAGTCTGAGGGCTTCGTGGGAGAATTACACAACATGGTTGTCGGCTGGTTTATAAGAAAAATGTCACATCCGCTTCCTGCTAAACACAATTATTTACAAGACAACTTATTACAATCTCTTTTGCTAACCTGCAACTGGATTCTAAGTGTGATCAATCATCAAAACTCCTCTCTGTTGCTACAACCTACGGCACGTGTATTTTCCCGCCGCCATATTGTTAACCAGAATCCTGTTGTCAAGCAGACGACAAAGGTTTGTGAGGAACACTTTTTTGTCTAAATGCTGCGTGTGATAGTGGACTGAGGAAGATATTTTCCTCAAAGTTTGCTCCTAACACAACAAGGAACACATGGACATAGTAGTATTACCATTGCTACGGCATCCAGCTAACTTTCCATGAATAATGTAACGTTACACGTTGCCCGATGATGACGATGGGCCGACTTTGAGTGAAGTTTTACCGACTCAACACACGGGTTGTTCCCGAACTGGCCTGATGTGTGCGGTACGGCCGTTTTTTCGTGTATTTTTTTTACTTGGACACGTCGAAATCCATAGCACTATCCTCAAGCCAAGGATGGAACAAATAGCTGCTGTATAAAATGTGATTAGCGGTAAGATATTCAAGACGAATCTTCTCTCCCGAATTAATGTGCCCCCCTGTCCGACAGCACCGTCATTGTGCGTGCGGCGGACGGTAGTTTCAAGTTGAAATATTATGGTGTCAGCACGACTAGAGACAAAATCTACCATATATATGATTAGTGCAAAGATAGTACAGGATACTGACAGAATTATAGAAAAAAGGATGGTTTATTGTTCTGCTAGATTGATTTCAGTCAACCATTATCGGAAAAATCCCGAATTTATGTTACACAACGTTAAGATGCGGATGGTGTGTCATTATTGCTCACACTAGAATTATTTGGTCATTTTTGTTTTTATCCATTTATCATATACAGAGTTTTTAGCTTCACAGCAAAGGAATTTCATCCACCGACGTCTTGGTAGCTTTTTTCTCTTCTGAGCTCTGTCGTACCTTCTTATCATTGTGCTTTTCGCCTCTTGCAAGAGTTTTTCAATCTGCAAACAAATCTATACCCTTAGTGCAAATTTGTTTTACAAAAAGTGCTACCTTCATTTTCAACATTTATGCAGACCAGTTTCTTGTGCACGTGTGTGAGAGGCAAGGTGACACACTCTCCTGTGACGCAGGAAAGGTTATTGAAGTGGTGGCAGCTGCTTACGGACGAAGTGACCCCAACATCTGCTCAAACCACCCTATATGTAAGTTTAAGAAATAACTGTCTCTTCAGAATGTTCTTTCAAAATTGCAAATTATGTGCATTGGTACATCAAAGCCATAAAGAAGACCAGAGGAGAGTGTTCTGGTTCGGCTGATAATATTTTCTTCTGAATACAAGAACGTAATTGTTTTGTCAACATTACCTTGAACCTGGACTAGGTAGCAGTTGCATTATCCAGCATCAATATTCTGATAACCCCCCGAGTACTTTTCAGATTAATTACACTCATAGACCATAGACAATACCGTTTGGAAGTTATGACGGGGGCGAATGACTCCCCCCCGTCCAAAACTCTCAAAAAAGCCTGGTTTAGATAGGGTTAAAGATTAAGAACAATCAAGTAATATGACACGCATACTTGCCATTTTACGGTTACAGAAAAACAGAATTGAGTCGCAGCGATATCACTGACATAGTTTTGCACGGAAGGATAAAAGTATGTTTCAAAAATTGTTAACATACAATTTCTCACATATGAGATTTTATAGTCAGCAACCCAGACTGCATCCACTCAATAAGTGCGATTAACCATACATGTACAACAATGCGTCCATCTTTCTGCAGCAAACACAGACTGTGCTGCTGCGGGAGTGATGCAGAAAGTGAAGACAGACTGTGATGGACTAACAAGCTGCCCTGTAGTTGCCAGTAACAGCGTATTTGGAGATCCATGTTCAGGAGTGCAGAAATACCTAGAAGTGACCTATAACTGCATAAATACTGGAGCTGCAGGTAGGAATTCAACTAGACGTATTTTTTCCGATAGTCTTTCTTAACTATCTTCAACCATCATTCAAAATTGTTATCTATACTGTTACTTATATTGTGTATAATGCAATTTCTATAATCATGTGCTTTAAAGAGCAATTAGTTTTAAATGTTCAAATGTTCCTGTATATGCATCATGACACATCGCTTGAAGACTTAGTCACAAGTTATAATAGGTTGATATGATATCAAACATCTATAAAACATATATGAAATAGATAGAAAATAGTTTAATCTTGTGTTTGTACAAAAGAATAAACTGAGAAATGAAAGACTCCTGAATCTAGGTTATTAAACGCCAATATCTGGCATTATGTCTTTTTATTTGTTGTCAAGTGTCATAATGATATTGATTTTTCACATTTTCCTTTGGTGGCAGATTTGATTGACTGCTCAACTCGTGCTGATTCAAGAAGTGAGGAAAAATTCACGTACGTTCACAGCTTTTAACTTCGTACTATACGATGTTGTGTTATACAACATGGGCAATGTTGCATCCAGCCATGAAAGCTGATTGTTTGTCATATGTACAAATACAAGAAAAAATAGTACAGAAAAGTATAAGAGCATCACATTAAAAAAATGGAGCAGACATACTGAGGGAAGCTATCGATGACAAAACCAGAGGCTTGAGGAGAGACCTTGTCGTGGGAGCTCCTCTTATCAGTGACATGGAACACATTTTGCCTCCTTTCCAAGCATCCGGAACAGACCAAATACCACATAGGTTCCTCAAAATGACAGCCACTGAAATAGCACTAGTGTTAAGGAATCTTTTCAACACTCGTTAGACACAGGAGAAATCACAAAGACTGGGGAGATGCATTCTTAAAAAGGGAGATAGAGCTGTCCCCAGTAACTACACAAAGTCATCTGTTTCACTGTTTCACTGACCTACAAACTGCTAGTACATGGTATTCGTTGCCATGCCATGAAGCACTTAGAAAGTAACGATATGCCGACAGACTACAAGCATGGTTTCAGAGCAAGCGATTCACAGAATCACAGCTTATACTAACAGTTCATGACATAGCTGGTAGTGAACAGCAACCGTCAGATGGATGTAGCTATGCTTGATTTCACAATTTTTGTCATGTCATGTTGACAAAACAATTAAGGCTAAACAGACATTGGGAATTATCAAACGTAATTTGTGGGTATTCCCAAGAAGGGGAAAGTCACATCATTTTGTAAGATTTGTTTTGTATTTTTTGTTTTGTTTTGAAAGAATTGTTTATTTCACATATCACATTTCTATGTTATAATAATGCTCAAAATATCATTGCAATGGACTTCCCAACCCAAATCGACATTTCTTTAGAATTATAGTGTCAAAAGGAATGTTTTCCAGAAATACAGATTTTCTATCTCTAGTGTCCGATGCCCACCTGGATGTATTGGCACATCAGCAGATGTTAAGGGGACAGGAGTGTACACTGATGTAAGTTGCCAACATTCTGTTTACTTGATAATTAAAACATTGTCATTCAAAAATGCAAAAATAATAGTAATGGCTTAGAAAAACAAATGAAAAAGTTTCATTCTGGATTTTCGATAATGTTGATTGAACGTATACAGGATTCAAGTATTTGCCGAGCAGCAATTCACGATGGAAGGATAACCAATGAGCAGGGAGGTGACATCACTGTAATCAAGGTAGCAGGTCTTCAGTCTTACCAAAGCTCCACACAGAATGGCATCTCCACATTATCGTAAGTTTTGTTCACTACTCGCGTATGTATTGTGTGATTTTGGTTGAAGGTATGCTTTCTGTGTTTAGAAATACACATAGAACAATCAACAATGTTTAACTTTCATGTTATCAGATCTGGAGACTGGACTGCACACAGGTCATTTCTCTTCCAATCTGATGGTGGTAAGTCCGCGCTCACTGCAATTTTTGGTAATCATATTACTGACAACATCCATTGATGCACCAAATCAAGAAGTATTTTGACTTAAATGCAACCTTTTTTCTCAGAGTTAAGCTTTACAAGTTGCCAAACATTTCATTATGCCACAAAGCATGAGACCTTATACGTCAATAAAATATGTAAATCTCTTATTTCATCTTGACTGATTGATTAGAAGGCTGTAATTAATATTAGCTATTCTAACTGATGATCTTGCTTCTTCCTTACGTCGAAAGCTAACTGGCACCAAAAATTCAAGACCACAGCATATTCAGGACAAAAAAAATGCAAAAGCCGGAAGTTCTGTTGCAGTACACCAAGGGGCCTTCCCAGCACCTACCCACGCTTTTACTGCGTAGCAAATATCTCGGTGCTGTCTTTATGATTGTGAATGTACAGTTAGTGCCATTCAATTTTTGGCTGAGGAAGCCATATTGACATTAGGCATCATTTTCAGTGCTTTCCTGCCCACTTGGATGGACCAGTTACCATGGTAACTGCTTCTTTACATCATCTGATCAGCGCAGTTGGCAGGAAGCCTCCTTGTTCTGCAGACAGACGGGCGGGGACTTGGCCTCCATCTCTACCTCCACAGAGCAGGCACTCCTTACAAGCCTGGTGGCAGGAGGTAGTACAACATCTTGGCTTTCTTTGGGCAATGTTGATTCGATTACATAGATGACATTCCCTGGGATCCCCAAAACTGATGTGAACGTGCAAAAAACTGCGTTCATTACGAGGTCTAGGTGGTCAAGAAGGCTGACCAAATGGCTAGACACACATTGCATGGTGTACCGAGCAATAGATTCTTCATTTTGGTTCTTTCATATCTTCTTCTTTGACTTTTGAAATTGACTTTGGCATTTCTCGACATTATCATCGGTGTTCTGATATTTAATCTTGATAGATGGATTCTGATCATGCATTAGTTTTACGCAGTTGAAGGCTAACGTATCAATGGACTTCCTAAGTACCATTCAACATTCTAAATATACAAGGACATGATTTTGTCTTGATAGTCATATTTGTTTGATCAATAACTTGTTTTAGTTACAATATATTTATAATTATGCCTTTTTTACTAGCATGATTAAGGATAAGATAGAGAAAACTTTTAGTCACTATATCTATATAATCCAACAGTGCCTGGCAACACTTGGATTGGCTTGAATGACCTGTCCATCCACATGTATTTCCAATGGATGGATGACTTGCCGGCTACCTTCACAAACTGGGACGACAATCAACCTAATGACTGGAGTGGGAACACAGAAAACTGTGTGCAAGTCAACAACAATGTTTGTGTTGTATATAATTGCATTTCTTGTCATATTTGTTTCAATTTAACGATCTTGGATAGCTTGACCTTCAAGTCCACCTGCAATTAATCTTTCTTAACGTCACGCATCATTGTTGGTTGATTTCATTGTGAAGAGTCGCTAATGCTCTAGCCAGATGACCTGATTGCTTACATGGACGGAATCTCTGGTTTCGGTGTGTGTCTGTTTGTGAGTGTTGGTTTGTGTCCGTAGTTCTTTCTACAGTAAGAGTAGCAGAAAGTGATTGAAAAGATGGTTTAATAAAAGACTGGCAGGATAAGAAAATTGATTTGAAGGACAGCGGTTGATGTGTTGCACGCAGCGGTTGATGTGAAGGAAGTGAATGGTGCAGTTAAAGAAGTTAGACTTGCATGTGGAGCATGCACTGTGAATTCAATTATATCTTACCGATGCTATGGAAATATATTCTCCTTAGTAACGGTTGCCATAGAAACACAATACTTTCAAGACACAGAAAATGAACTGCCGCTTGTGACTTTTGACGCAACGTATTACACAGTTATGCTGCTATATATTCACATTTGGGGTATATTTGCATAATCAGTCCTAGAACAACATACTTAGAAATGATCGAGAGACTCCAGGCTTTCATTCAATGTTACTGAACAAGTATGGTTAGAACCTATGAATGGATTGTGGTGATATATGGCATGTGAGTAGGTGTTGTGGATGTCAAGATTCTGGGGCCCCTGGCGGCTAATCTCTGTAGTTGAGCAGAACAGAGCAATTTTCAGAGAACTTTTGATATAATGAACAAGTGGTGCAGGTTAGGGCCCCCTAGCAGCTTGAATGCAGAGGGATTTTTGTCAGAATCTTTCAAGGAGGGTAACTTTGATACATGTAACGCATTCATTGATGGTGGTACATCTACAGTTACCAAGTATGGGAATAAGGGCCTTCAAAACATCGTTTGCCGGTTTCATATCACAGCTGGAGTCTTTATTTGCCCTAAGGACAGCCCATTTTCTGACAGGTTTTGCGTTCTGTCTCCTCAAAGGACACGTTGTGGTTAATTAGTTGTCCCTCCAGTGGCACGCCTAGCTAGGGCTATACCATTCATCAAGACGGGTTATAAAAATTTCGAAAGGAAGTGGATTTAGCAAATTATGCTATATACAACATACTTTGCTAATGAATCAGACATGAAGAAAATAAGAAATCTACAAGTTGAAGCTCTAAATATTCCATAAGGTATGACGTCTCCGAAATCTTGCTTTATTGATTGAATTACCCAGAATGGCCGCTGGAATGATGCAGCTTGTGACCAGCCAGCTTACTATGCGTGCAAGAAGCCAAAAGCATTGTTGACAACTCCATCTGTGCAGCCAACTACCTTTGCTGGATGTGAAGAGGTAATGATAATGTCGATATCTTTGCCAAATGACAAATCCTCATGAAATGAAGTTTATGTGTCGTATATTGGTGCGATGAGGGGGGGGGGGGCATCATTAAAACTGAAGCTTATGCATAATACCGTCACGTATGAAGGTAATTCTTTGACGGAAATCACCTTACTGATAATTTTACACGCTAATTACGTACACAAAGTAAAGCGCTTACCAACTTCAGAAGGACCAGAGGGCTGGTCAAAAATTGGTAAGCGTGTAAATTTATCAAAATACCACCATAATGAACTAATATTACCTTTTTCCAAATAATTCTCGTGTAGGGCTGGTTAGCATACCAGGCATCCTGCTACATTGTGAGTGATGACGTTGAAACCTGGGGTGCTGCCAGGTCAAAGTGTCAATCGCCTAACTCAGCAGAGCTTGTTCAGATACAAGATAGGTACATTCTGATATATACTAGTAAACATAACATAGGATATACAGTATGATGTGAAGAGAATTTCTTCAATCTAAATGAATGGCATATTCACACAGGTGACGGTCAGAGAGATCCTATAAATTTAGATTTTACAAATTGATCCTAGGAGTTAACAAACTTAGAAGAATAGATTGAGCAGACCGATGGTCTGTAATTATGATCCTTTGATGATTGTAGACAGCAGACCGATTAAAAGCATTTTGATAAGCTTTCAATCAGTCTACATTGTCACCTCTATGAATGAAGAGATTGTAAATTGGCCGCAACATATAATTATTGATTGACTCGCTCAGTCTTCTTCAGCTGTGAAACTCAATCGTTCTGGGCACCAGACTGTATGTGAGTGTGACGTCAGAAATGGTCAAACGCAATCGGAAGTTTGTCCCTTCATAATTCAAGCAGTATCATGATGATGAATTCCAACAGCAACGCAAGGACATTGGCACTGAAATGAATTAGATCTGTGTGTGGTGATTTGAAGAACGTTGAACAAAAGCTTACATGACAAGGCTGAAAAATAGATCTCTTTTGTTACAAGGCGAATTTTATACTTATGTCGATATTTATACCATTTTAGCCACATGGCCGTGTTTTAGATATTTAAACTTATTTAACCTATCTTACAATTCTTAATATACCATTATATCAAGTTGATTTTGAACATTTATTTTTTTCAAGATTTGAACAGGCTTTTCTTGCGAGCAGAGTTAGTGACTCTGACATCAACTTATGGATTGGTCTGTCTGGTATTATTGACAATGGACAGGCAATATTCCAATGGTCAAATGGAGAGGGTCTCATCTACACCAATTGGGACAGAAATCAGCCAGGTAATTTTCTTTCTTTGTAATGCAGAACCAGCAGACCGTCTTAAGGTGTGATGTACTAGTTTTGTTCAGTAAATGTATAAAATGTGACAAGACCGGGCTGATATGTATGATCCATTTACACTCGGATGTGGTGTGGTGGGTTCCTTAACGTGCTCAAGGTATGGCTCTTATTAACCATGGGACTGAGAGGACATGATCACTAAAACAAACTATGCCAAACCAACCCTTTTGGAAATGGACCATCACAAAGTTGTATTTGCCCAAACATGGACTATTTCAACATCAGTTCACTTCAAAATGTCTAAAAATGACAAAAATCCCCAAATAAGTCATTTTGAAGTGGTGTACCGCAAAATATGAAGAGGTCGTCTGTCCAAAAGTCCCAAGTAACCTTATTCGGAACTTCAGGTCATATCATTTGAGTACAAGGCACAAGAGTCCATGTAAATTTTTGGGTTAGAAATGGCAAAAGAATATGAATTTGAATGAGTTCCACGACCTCATACCTTCGCCAAATACTATTGAATATGCTTTCCCAGTGACATATGCCACGTTTTAAAGCCTATTATGGAATGTTGATGACGGTAAGACATCCAGGTAATAAAATACGCAATAAATGACAATGACAATGACAATGACAATGAACTTTATTGCATATTCATGCCCAGCATGGGCTAAATGCATTAGGTAACATAAAGTAAAAGAAATGGAACATTGTGATATATTCCATCTAAATCTACAGAGTCTCTTCTCTCTTCTTGAAACATTTGTACACAAATTCACATAGTTTTCCAATTATATCGTCGTTTTTAGATGACATGATACATGTGAATAGCTCGTTATTTTCAAGATGCGTATATTTTTGTCTAGTTGTATGGGACTTACAAGGGATCTGCGCATGTCTGCGTATAGTGAGCATTCTAAGATAAAATGTATTTCATCTTCTATACGATCATTGTCACAGAAAGTACACATTCTGTTATTTGGTGGAGTCTGGTTGTACCTACCAACTTCAATTTGCAATGGATGATCGCTGATCCTTAGTTTAGTCATGGCTCGGCGATAGTTAGAATTTTGTATATCTAGATATTTTTCTTTTTCATACGTAATCTTTAATTTTTTGTAAGTTCTCAATTTGTTTCCATTCTTCCCTTTTTCACCATAATAATCAAGTTGTGAGTAGAAATGTTGAAGAAAGTTGTCTTTCAGCCTCTGTTTTAGTTCAGATTGAGCGGATAGCGTGTTTCGGTCTTTGTTAAGTAAAAGGTAGGCAAAGCCTGACTCTTCCAAGATTTTACTAATATTTAACAGTTAATCAAGCAACTGTAGAGATTTTGGAAACGAAATGGATTCACACTATTTCATCAAATATACACATTAGATCCTGTTTTGTATAATTAGCATCCCACTATGTCAATCATCAGATTCACTTAAGCTATCATGAAATACCAAACATAAATAAAGATATACCAGTCATCTACCAGTATAGTATAATCATTATAGTATGTTCTCATCAATCATTAAAATGAGGTCATTTGCATCATTGATATTTATCATATCCCTATCTTTCTCAGTGATAGATGCCACATGTTTGAAAGTGTTCTCATGGAACACAGCTTTCATGGAACACATCATTTATGCACATTAGCTTCTGTTTGGCATAATTAGCATCTTACAATGTCAATAATGAGATTGACTTTTGAAATTAGCTACCTTTATACCAAACATAACATATGAAATCAGAGTCCTGTTTTTCAATCGCCCAACTTGTGATGTGAGCTGTTGACCTATTGACAACTAGTAATGTGAGCTGTTGACCTATTGACAACTAGTCATGTCAGCTGTTGACCTATTGACAACTAGTCATGTCAGCTGTTGACCTATTGACAACTAGTCATGTCAGCTGTTGACCTATTGACAACTAGTCATGTCAGCTGTTGACCTATAGATTTCAGGACACCAGCTGTTAACCATTACAATGATATATGCATACTATAAAATATGATGCAGCAGTGCCTGAAGTTTTCCTCGATGATTATGTAAAATATATTAATCATCACCTAAGGTACCTATATGCTGCAGAAACAATGACAACCCATCGATCACTGCTTGGATAGTCCTCCTCAAAAGTTACAAAAAGCAAAGCCCACTACAGTTCTACGCAAGTCGTTAAGGGGCCCAAACTTACATCACTTACTCCCTGCCCCAAGGGCTATCCACCACCCAACAACCATGACCATAGCACATGCAAAAACTTTCAGCGCATTAATAAGTTTTCCTCATTCATTGTGCAAATTAGCTCGTGATTTGCATATCTAATTATGTAAAACATTGCCCAAGCTATCAACATGTCAAAAATTATTACGATCCGTCAACCTCAAACTTTGAAGCACCGCTGCAGTACCTTAGGTACCCGTCAGGAGGCCCATTATCGGACTTGATCTCTCTCTTTGAAACCCCTACCCATCCGCTAAATATCATGCACAACCATCAACAGCTTTTTGAGTTTTTTCTGTAACACACAGAAATACACAGCCCGCTGTAGAATTGTAGAAACACGCCAGGTAAACCATTTTCGAACTTGACCTTTCTTTACACAACCGCTACTTACCTACCAAACATCATGAAGATCCATTAAGAGTTTTTCGAGTTATGCTCTTTACATACATACAGACCCACCTCACAGCTGGAGTAACTGACAACATAACCTTCTCGGCTAAGGTAATACGACCTGCATAAAAAGAGACGAACAAAAACGTTTGAGGTCATTGAATCCATTTGACCAAATAGCAGGAATAGGGGGAGGAGGAGAAGAAGAAGAGGAAAATAATTATGTATTTCTATACCTGTGAAATTTAATGATATATTTTTTTGTTTCATCTAGATCCTACTCAAGGCAGATGTGTGTCCATGCACACTGGAGATGGAGCAGGGCTATGGAATGCCCAGGAATGTGGTGCACCACAGAAGTACATCTGTGAAAAACAGAGGGTTGGTTTTACTGCACCTCCCCTCCCACCTACAACAACTCTTGTCCCGACATGTCCCACTGGCTGGGTTGGGCTTGAACAAGGATCATTCTGTTACCAGGTAACGTTAGGCCTATTCGAAACCTACTATGTTTTGGATATGAATGGTTAGGTATGAAGATGAGATCCTCATTTACGTTGTTTTCAACCCAAGAAAAATGTCACTTCCTTATTAAGAAAATATATTGATTATGTTAATGCAGTGCTCCTTTGACTCTAACGATCTCCATTTGTACCTTTGAAATATTGTAAAAAGACAAATAATTTCATATACGAAAAGGTTTGGGTATTTATTCAGATCTCCGTTGTATTGGACATTTGTAAATATATAATGTATCTTCCTTTCTAAATTTGGGATTCATTACTTCCAACTTGAGTTCAACTCAGTGGCGAAGACAACCTGGATGGAAGCCGTTGATGCTTGCATGGCACTGGGAGCCAACCTCTGCAGCATACACAGCATTACTGAATTAAACTACATTGCAGGAAACTTTGGGTAAGACTGGTTCCTTAGTGCCCCCGGACAATCTCAATACAGCTCTACTCAACGGGTCATAGATAAATAACTAGACATCGGCGACCTCATACCTCAATAAAATATCAAGAGCTTTTGTAGATTTTATTCAAATTATTATACATAATTTATGCATATCGATGTTCACCTTCAACTAACTTACACAGGTCACCAGTATAAAATTCTCATCATCTATCATTAAGTGATTTTGCCATTTCTGTGTTGATTATGCAAATTAGTTCCTCACTTGCATGTTTGGTATCGGTTCATCAAGTCTTAATTTGCATAATATGTATAAAATTGCGTACATATCTGCCTAAGCTACCTGCATGCCTAAAATGATAGAAATCCGTCTTTTCTTTCATCAGTTATCCTCTTTGGAATATTTTGACAAAAACGCTCTTGCAGTTTCAAAATTCAATGAACCTATCAAAACTATCTGCCATCCCAAATATAGGGACAAGAGATACGTTGAAGAAACTGCTATGATAGAATTTTCTCATTTATTATGCAAATGCGCGCCTTTCTGCATAATTTGTATTTCATTTGTACATCATTGTATAACTAACCTAGATACCAAAAACCATGAAAATCCGTTCTTCCTTAAAGTTTCTTGAGTTATCCTCTTCAGAAGTTTGCAACAACAATGCCCCTGCAAATCTGGAACTTATTCCTAAGCACAAGAGCTATCATTCATCGTGACCAAAGCTTGTTCAGAGCAAGAGATGTCAAACAGGAAAGTTCAGCTGTAGTGCCTAGGGAAACCGCTAGGGGGCCATAATTTAATCACTTTCTGTTTTCTTTACATCCTACCAACACACCAAATATGAAACCAATCCTATAGCCGTTCTTGAGTTATCTTGTTGACAGACATTCAGACAACGCTAGTGAAAATATAACATTCATGACATTTCATGGAAGTAATAACAAAACATTGACAATATATAACGGGGGGGCCCTAACTTAAGACGTTTTTTTTTTACGCGCTCGAACTCACCACGCTCCATCGCCAGTTGTCAGAAAGTGGTCTTGTTTTATGACTGAAATTTGGACACATCAATCCTAAGAATAGATCTGGGTAGGAAATGCACTAATGCGGCTCACGAGCTCTTCGCGCTTTGCATTACAACCGGTAAACGCTTCGAGATGTTTTCGTGAATGTATATTTTCATTTTGTGCTACACTAGATAGCGTACCCTAAATCAAGACGCTTTTGTACTTTTGCTTTCATCAAAAGTTGGTGATGAGCTTCAGTAAACAAAAACTAAAAATCCCAATTTTAGCGTTTTGTAAAGATTTCTTTCTTATGTAACGTTACATGGCAGTTGTGTGACTGATTGGTACGGGTTTTAGATTTTTGGCCACAAGCCAAAACTATGGAGTGACCATCCTTTCAGTGCCATCATTTGCTATCATTATTACCTTCGCCAAGAAGATAACGTTCTCTGTAGCGTTTGTATATATGTATGTATGTATGTGTGGATGGATGGATGGATGGATGGATGGATGGATGGATGGATGGATGGATGGATAATGGATGACAACATAACTCAAGAAGGCCTGAGGGATTGTATTGATATTTGATTACTTTCACCGAGAAGGTTATATGTTCGTTAGCGTTTGTAAACATGGCAAATTTTACTGACTTTATTGTTGTTTCAAGTATTAAACTTAAATGACTCAATTGTGCCCATTCAGGCCATATGACGATGCATACTGGATAGGACTAAACAGCAGGGATACAAGTCAAGGTACGTAACGTACAGACGTTTTGTATCATGATCTGATCACCATCAGTAGCAATGGATTTGTCTTCGCGAGTCTGGCCTTGGCATCATTTAATGACAAACACCATACAAGAGATGAAGGGATAATAGCAGAAACTTTACAAATATCATACCCATGACAGAATTCACTCAAAAAAGCCATTCAATAAGCCGGGAAGGCATGGTCGAGGCTGAGACTAGACTCAGCCACAGTCCGAAGCCCTGAGACATGAGGATGGGATTAAGTACAGGTACATCAGTTGTTCATCTCAGTAGAGGGGTCTTTGGGTGAACATGACCATAGAAATTCCTTTGTTCCTTTTGATGCAATTTATTCTTAGATTTCGGCTTGAAGGAACAGATTGAGTCAAGGCTTTGTTTGAAGCTCAAGTCGGCCTACAGACCGCTTCTCATTTAGGTCCTGATTAACGTCATAATAAATCTATAAACATATAGAGATATCATCACACATACATTGCATCACAAAGACGCGTAACAGAGCAAAAGTTGCCGTATGGTTCGTGTCCGCTCGGTTTGGTTATTTCTGCTATTAGTTTTTTAAAGGAGGTCGGAGTTGGGTTAGCAGAGTGCAAAGTGCTGATGATGAGATTAGAAAAATTGTTTTGCTCAAAATCAATGCTCTGTGTGCTAGATGTAGCTCCAGGTAGGAGACAGTTGCTTTAAATTTGGTATGGCCAATTGCAATTGCAGCTTGTCAACACAGCTCTCCATCTGCATAACTCTTGGATTGATAAGGAAGCCCTGGCGCTAAAAGAATTGGATGTAACATGATGACGTTGTATTTTGTAAAACACATGCATGTACTGACTTTCGTGGAGTGTCTTTCGCACTGAGTAAGACTTTAAATGAATTTAAAAATATCTATCCAAAACTTCTGCTGCTTATTGGTTGCAAGCCTGCAGGTTGATGATAAAAATAGATAATACCATTGGAAAGCTCCAGTGCTATGTCAACGTTGTCGACTGGGACACTTTGACATTGCAAACAGTTATTTAGTACAGATCGTCCAAGCATATACATCGGCCATGAGATTTGCTGACTGCATATGTATATATGGCTCCCCATTCCCAATGGAGAAATCAATGAAATTATGCTCTCAAAATCTACCCAATCTATTATCCAAAGCGACAATGTTCTGAGAATTTTAAATTTTTGTTGCCCAGGAGGCAGAAACACAAAAATGCTTGTTGATTTCCTTTGAGCCCAATTACACAGATGCGTTATTAGATGACGTTAGATACTTTATGCTATGAAGTGGTCACAACTTGACTTAACCTGACTTAAATCATGCACCTAACGGTCGGTGTCACAGCGATCTCGCACCCCCAGTGAATTTGCACCCCCGGTGCGAAATCACTAGTGAATTTGCACCCCCGGTGCGAAATTACTAGCGATGTTGCACCCCCTGGTGATCTCGCACCCCATCCCCTCCCCCCAATCAATTTGTTCACCCCATACTATGTGTTCTGTTACCGTATTCATAATTCACAATGGCTACTATCAGATGCTATCTTTTTAACAAATTGAATTTCAATAATAGTAAATGAACGTTATCGCTGGATGGGACATTATCCTTAGCCATCAAGAAATTGTGTAAATGCAGGCTAGTCGCAAATGAATGACACGATGTAGAAATCACAACTGGACTAAGTTGTCCAAGTAATACATTTTGCTTGCTCAGTTTACTTTATCGTCTAGATGTCGAATTTATCTCTAATCTTCTATTAAAGGTGATTTGTGTACCGTGTACACCCATCTCATAGTCGTGTCTTTTTCCTTTGAAATTTCAAAACAGAAGAATATGATAGTTGCCATCTCATGTATTCATTTCGGTTTACTCGTAATTATGACAGGGTATCAATGGTCAGATAACACAGCAGTAGGGTTCACAAACTGGGCACCAGGAGAACCCAACAATATGAATGGACTGGAAAATTGTGTGGAGATGTACCAGGAGCCCACAGGAGTGGTACCCTGGAACGATGTCAGCTGCTACTCACTCAGGAACTATGTCTGCAAAGTAGCCAAAGGTAAAGTTCGCTATTCATGGACGTTTCACAGTTCAATGGTCATGAAAAATGATTTGCAAACTTACCATTTAATCATACCAACCATCATTTAAGGTTTCTATATACAAAAAAAATATGATGATTCGTCAATCCCCTGTTAAGTATAGCATTTTCTCATTGATTTTGCAAACGAGGTCTTCATTCGCATAATTAATATCTATCAATATTTCTCTCTTTCTCAGGTACATGTCACATGTTTGACAGTCCTATCATGAAATACAATCGAAGTGTAAACTTTCCTCATTAATCATGCAAATGAAGTTCTGACTTTCATAATAAGTATCTAATACGTAAATCATCATTCTGTTTACATGCCAAAAATCATTATCATCAGGCACGTCCTTCTTGAGTTATTCTCTTTCAAAGTCTGAAATAAAACCTGCTCCTACAGTTAAAAAAAGGCGCTAGGGGACCCAAACCTAGCCCACTCAAATATCACTCTATGATGAAGAATTGTGGTAGGGGACCCATCATAGTTCACTTGAGCCTTGGTCCTCCAAGCGGTTGCCTTGAATAACTTGATTGCACATGAATTCTCCAAATATTCTACAAACAAATGGAGAAAACAATGTTGAGTAGTCACTTTTACGAGACATTTACGTGATAAAGACATGGCAGTGCGTAACCATAAGGTCGAAGCGGGAGATTTCTGATTATATCAAACCTTGGTCATTCCTAAAACTAACTGACATTTGTTGCGTTCTGTTGGCGGTGTTGACATACCTCGCGCGTCTGGTTACTGTAGAAATCTTAATAAATGTTTTGATAATTGGCTTGACTATACCTAAGAGCTTTCTCTCCCTGACCATATCAGTCATTTGTTTGACAAAAAAATTGTAGTGGGTTTAATTCCACGTAAACTTGTCCAATTTTGCGCATCATTTTTGACGGGAAAATAGTTTCCCCCCTTAAATTTACTAAAATTGGAGAGGTTTAAGGAACTGAAGCGGGTCGTCCAAAAATCCCCCTTTCAATATCTGGCACCCAGAGCGGGCGATAATGGATACCGTACTTAACATAGATGGTACAGATGTTTTAATGAATATACTTGCTTTTTCAATGTCCATTACAGGACAACCACTGGTAGCACAACCAACGTCTGCAACAACACAGCCAGGTGGTAATTGCTATTGCAATATCTAGAATTTTTTTATTTAATATTTGTGTAAATATGTACGAGCTTTAGGACAGATTACAATCGTCAACAGTATTTAGACAGGATGCTACATTTCATGTGTTCGGGATATTACATTTTTTGCAGAGAAATATTGAATTTGAAGCACAAGGTGTGAATGAACACACTGATGTTTCCTATTATTTTCAAACCACAGTGGTGACTTGTGAGGACACGAGCTGGCTGTATTTCCAGGGTGGCTGTTACAAGTTTGTGGACTACTACAACGGCCAGTCCTGGGAGGGTGCACGGCAGGACTGTCGGTCAGCTGGCGGAGACCTGGTTTCGCTGGGGGATCCTGAGGAAGCAGGATTTGTCTTCCAGCAGGTCAACTTAGATTTAAATTTCCCTGATTTAAAGTATCCAATTCTTAATCCCGCATACCGAACATTGACTACCGCAACGGACCATCTATGCTTTAAGGTTTGGGCAAGCTCTTAGCTTGAGTGAAGTAATGTTTCATTTTGAATTTTATTATGTTGTCTCTACAACAAACAGGCGGGGAGACAGTTGTTGTATGGGACTCGTGCATGGCTTGGGCTGCGTGAATATGGTGTGGAAGGGGTGTACAGGTACGACATGCGCATTGCAGTCATCACATGCATTAATGGCCTCTAGCTCTATTGCACTTTCTTGATTCTGGCTAAAGCCAAAATCTTCTAAGGAGAATAACTGAACAAAGGAACAACGGATTTCCATGATTTTTAGTATGCGGGTAGCTTAGACATAATGAAGTGCAAATTATGCTAATTGGGACTTAATTTGCATAGCTAATGAGGAAAATCTATATTTGCAGTGTTTTCCATTATAAGACTCAAATACATGTAAAATGTAGTTTATTGAAAGTGGAGCATCAACAGATACCAATTATGCAAATAAATTCCTAATTTGCATAATTAATGCAAAAACACCCAAATTCATCTTATTGTAAAATGATAGGACTGTCAATATTGGAACATGTGTAAGTAAGATAAAAGTGTTCATGATTAAGCATCTATTATGTAAATGTGTAAGTCATTTGCATAAATAGAATTGTTCATGAGATATGAGGTCTCCGAATTCTTGTTTTAGAGAAGAAGCGCGTATTCTACCCTTTGCTACAGTGTACTTGTGTATCTGCATGAATTCAGTTCAAAGTTCAGAGGCAATCACAAGGTTAACGATCACAGACATGAGTGTAATAAACCCGGATATTACAGGATTTGAACAACGTTACCGTAGCCTTCCCACATCTGTAGTGAAACCTTCGGGTACCGTGTAGTGTGAGAGAGCCTGCAGATTACACCGAAGCTTGTAGCATGTGGAATTCAAAGATAGTGCAAGGGTAACGTCACATCCATTAAAAAAACAGTTCATCAGGGACGTGTATCACGTCCTTGTAGGCATCAATGAAGACACTCATGTTTGAAAAATGTAGTGTTGGTTAGCTGCTGACCTCGACATCCAACAGAAAAGTACATCTAGTCTGTCTCAACTGTCCTTTACACCTTAATCTGTTGGAAAGGGGGTGAATTCTGGGCTAACTTACAATACATCCGGGTATAGCCAAGACTATACCTGGGCTATAACCTGGGCTAGGCGAGATTATACTGCTATACATGGTAGATTCTGGATAGGGGTAGATTCTAGCCCACCAGATCAATTGTGCGTGTGGATGCTGTCCATAAAATCGAGGCAGTGTGATCTAAAAGACATTGCAAAGCTAAAACTTTAGTAAAAATAATTAATCATTATTGAACGTGGTTTGTTGCATGTTTTGTATGTATAGCCCAGAAGTTCGGCGTGCATCGACGGGTCTATTGATCGTCAACCGAAATCAACATGATCGTGCTACAAACCATACGAGGGGAATCGCTAGAACTTAAACTTAACCGAATTGAAACAAGAGCCTACCTAAGTCTGCAGCAACTTCCTTTATCTGCAGGGTGTCCACTTTGCCTGAGATAAAGTAGCTGTAGGTCTCCACGGATGTGTAGGCTTTCATCTGCGGTCGCCGATGTCGAAAGGACTAGATAATTTATTATGTCCGATTATTCAATTGCGGACATTAGAGTTCGATGGTTTTTGATCCCAATTGGTGTTAAAGCACACACATCAAAGCCTATCATTGCACCTTTGTCCTCATATCTAGCCTTGGCTAGACCACTTGATGATTCACAGTACGGAGGCAAAAACAGCACATTCAGACCCGCGGGTAATTCATATCGCCGTTGTTCTGTATTCTGCCAGGTTCAACTTTAACTTCAACTTGGGTTTACCCCAAGATAACGCCGTAAGGGGCAGAGTAGGGGTAAGAGGTCCCGGGCTAAGGTGGACAGGCCTCCAGCCTGGCCCGGAAAGTCTCAACTGTGGGAGACAACATGACTGGGTCAGGCAGGGCGTTCCACTCAGGTGTTGTACGTGCACATCAAACTTATGCGTGACATAGCGGCTTTTCGAACTATCGTGAAAATGAAGAATTGAAAGTCTGAATATTTCAGGTATGATCACCAGGCTTTGTGTTTTTCACAGCTGGTCTGACCAGACACCAGTGTCTTTCTTTAATTGGGGCCAAGGTGAGCCCAACGATCACAATGGAGAGCAGCAGTGTGGAGCAATGTATCTCCACAATGGTAAGCATAGCCTTTTCAAAATTCTTAACATAAAATTTGGAGTGAGGTCGAAATTTTGAAATATGATATATATAAATGGTTTATTCATGAATTTACACATACAGAAATCAAAACAGCATTGCAGCCGATGTTACATTGCCGATGTTACATTGCCGATCGTTATAACCGTTAAAATGGCACCTTCATACTCATGACACAACAGAATGCTGCTATAGAGATGGCCCCAGACTCTGCCATAGCACCAAAACATATAAAAGACAATTGCACACTGACGTTTAATGAAAATATGTGTAATAGTTATACATTCAAGAAAGATAGATCTACATCTCATACGTCATTAGTCTAATCAATATAGCCCACGTAAAGAATTCTAAATGTACTAACGTTTCATTGTTGTAGTGTGACAGTATGGTGATGCGTTTAGTAAGACAGTCCTAAACATAAAGAAGATACATCGTTTCTTTCTGCAGGTCAGTGGGATGATGACAACTGTGGAATGCAGCATGGCTACATCTGTAAGAAGCCAAATGGCACCATAACAGCAGCGCCCCTTACAACACCTTGGCCAGGCAACTGCATGAGGTCAGTTCTGGTAAATTCAGGCCTATCACAAAGACTGAAACTTCTTCCTTACCAACATAAAGTCTGTAGTTACAATGCGCATTGCAGTTTAGGCTACTTGTCTAAGCAATTCAAAGTCATACATTTGGCATTTATCCCACCTCTCCTCGGTCCGCCAGCAGAACGATGGTAAATACATTTCCTTACTGTTTGGTAATATATTCGTGTAGTCAAGTTTATATAAGTAAACTATTATCTATTGATCAATTGACTATTCTACTAAATTCAATGAAAGTCACAAAAAATGCAAGTTTAACTTTTGTTATTTCCCCTCAAGTGGCTGGTCAGAGTATGGTAACAAATGCTTCAAAATCTTTGAAGAACAAATGACTTGGAGTGCAGCAAGGGATGCCTGTCGAGGCGTTGGAACAGGAATGGACCTGGCTGCAGTTGAAAATGAATTTGAGCAAGGTAATGGCATTGATGATTGTGCTATGATCGTTACAAAAAATCGAGCGCGTTTGCCAAACACTATTGTATTGGGCGAACTAGTCGTACGACATCTTAGTAAGCAACAGTTTTATTTCCACAAAGTACTTACCTTGGCCAATATGGTTATGTTTTCAGTGCCATTTGTGTCTTTGTTTCTTTGTTTGTTTGTTTCATTGTTTGTTTGTAGGTGGGTGGGTTTTTGACAGCATAACTCATGAAGCTGCGGATGTATCCTTGAGATATTTGGTAATACGAAGATAGGTGTTGACAATACAAAGCACAAGTTCGATTATGGACTTCCTGGCGAATTTCTATGTTACTGCATCAAAACTTCCGGTTTTGGTATCTCGTATTCTGGACAGGCAATAGCAATTGTTTCTCTACAGGTTAAGTTAGATAGCGTTTGCGCTTCTGAATGAGTTGTGTAGGTTCGGACACACCAACAACTTTTTAAACTATAGGGAAGCATTTCGTTTGAGACATAGAAAGAGAGTTGCATAACACAAAACATTCTTTATCGTTAACAGCTTTCTTGACCACACGGCTGTACGGTTTATCTGGTAATCTGTGGATCGGACTATCTGAACGCACAGAACCAGGTCAATTTCTGTGGACCAGTGGCCACTCGGTCAGCTACACCAACTGGGCAGCTTCAGAGCCGGGGTACTGGCTCTACTCAGTAAGTCAATGGCCAAGGTAGCCAGTTATGAATTTTGTCTTTATAGACCATAAGTGGGTAGTTATTATCTTCGCCGAGTATTATAGTACTCGGGGAAGATGATGTTTTTGGTTGAGCCAGCTGTTTGGTGGGTCTGTATGTATGTGAAGAGCATAACTCAAGAAACCTTTGATGAATCTTTATGATTTTTGGTAGGTGTGTAGTGGTTGTGCAGAGGAACGTCAAATTCAAAAATTGTTCACCTTGCTTTTCAAACAGTACTGCAGTGGATTTTTGTGTATTTGTAAGTAGGCAAAAAAAGTGACGGAAACGTTGATGGATCCTCAGGATTTTTTGTAGGTGTGTAGATGTTGTGGAAACGGAGGTCAAGTTCAAAAATGGTTCCCATGACATTTTCCTTCAGTACTGCAGCGGGCTTCGTGTGGATGTGAATTTGCATGTGGACAACATAACTCCAGAAGCTGTTTATGATTCTGCATGATATATAGTGGATGGGTAGGGTTTATAGAAAGAAAGGTCAAGTTCGATAGTGGGCCTTCTAGCGGGTACCTAAGGTACTGCAGCGGAGCTTCAAAATTTGGAGCATATTTTCTGAAAGTGCTATGGTCATGATTTTTGTGTGGTAGATAGCTCATGCCACAGGAATTAAGTTGTGTAAGTTTGGGCCCCCTGGCGTCTTGTTTGGAACTGCAGTGGGTGTTTTTTTTTACCTTCGGACATGAATAACTTGAGAAGGGGTTAACAGATCGTCGTGAAGTTTGGTATGTAGAGAGTTCAGATAAGGATAGATTGTAAACCCACTACATTATATAAAGGGGGCATGTGACAGTGTTCCCGAAACAGGTCAACAGAGGGCCTTGCCTAAAAGTATAAATAAACAGATGGGGCACATAAATAAACAGATGGGCAGTCTGCACTCCAAGCAGATGTGTGGGTCCGGTTGGTTTTTATCGTGTTCAGTTTAGGCATTTTTGTCCAACACACGGTTTGTCCACAGACATAACGAAAAGGGGACAAAATAGAAAGCCTGACAAAAACACATAAAAACATGTCAAAAACCAGCCGGACCCACTCCTCTGCTCAGAGAGTACACTGCACCAAAACTGCACCACTGCTAGGTATTACCTAGCACCGTATGGAAAAGTCACATGTATTATGTCTTACAAAATGTGTATGATATGGAATAAAGATTTATTCTATTCATATATAATAACTGTACCATTTAATCATAACTTTCAATTTTTTGATGACCAGTTATAACATATCAGCACACTATACACATATACTAGTCCTGTACTACTAAATGATTTTTATCCCTATCTAGACTGGACTCATTCTCCCCCCCCCCCCCATCATAACTTTCAAACGGTATGGTGTATGATCAAGTTTGCAGGGGGTGATAAGCATGTAAATATTAATCACTCTCAACAATAAGCCGTGATTATTTGGCGAAGATAATTGTGTTCGCGGAACTGTAGTTATTTATGTGACCTTTATCTACTTGTTTGGAAGGTATATTTCTACATCATGAAAACATGTGTTTTGCATAGTTATTTAGCATGGTCTTCTAGTTAACAGTGCTTTTGCTTAGAAAAGCTTTTAAGAAATTTTCTGAACTGTCATGTTTCTAGGATGACTCTTGTGTGGAGATGAGAGCGGACTACGATGATGTTGGTCTCTGGGATGATGTCAGCTGTGATGCCCTACGAGGATTCATTTGCCAGGGCTTTAAAGGTTTGGAACTATTCGAATTCCGAAAAAAAGGCTTTTGAATCTTTTCATGCAGTAAAAGATTACTGCAAATCCTGTTTTCATATGTGGAGATCTGGAGTTTTTTTTTTAGTTTGTATATTTGTGTGTGTGTGTGTGTGTGTGTGTGTGTGTGTGTGTGTGTGTGTGTGTATGTGTGTGCGTGCGCATGTTTTTATGTGTTTTTCTGCTTACATGGCCAGCTAAACGTATGAAGCTATGGACGGATTGTAATGATATTTGGTAGATGGAGTAGGTCTTAAGAAGACAAAGGTCAAGGCTCTCCTGGCAGCTTTTCTTTATATTTTAGGGACACATTCTGTTTCTTTTGTCTTGGGCACTCTATGGTGTTGATTTTTGACTTGCAGATATGTTTATACATCTTATGTATAAGGGAAAGCGGTGTAAGTTTGGGCACCTAAGCTGTCAAACTCAGAAAGAAGTGGTTTATGTTTGGGACTCCAAGCAGCTTTTAACTGGTTATTTCGTTCAGACAAAAGCTCAAGAGGGAGGACGAGATTTTTGGCGTGCAGATAGCTTATACAGAGATGTACAAAACTGTCATTAGATACAAAGTATGCAATTCGGATTTTATTGGCGTAACGTATGAGAAAATAATTCCTGGGCCAGTGTTTTCTTGTGTTTTTTTTTTTAATCTGGCGAAAATTAATGCACGCGCTGATGTCATCCATAACATTTACTTGCTGTGACCTAACAGTTCGCTTTGCATAACCAATGAGACAGGTAGAATAGATTTACAAAAGCTTTAAACATTTGGAGGTGTTTGGTCCCTGAACTCTTGTTATGTTTACCTTCACAGAAGTAAACATATTGTTTTTGCTCGTTTCTTCTTCTTCTTCCGTTCCAAACAAATAAAAAACATGGATACCTCCAAAACTAGAGCTTTGAAAAACTTGAAATCCAGCAAGCTAGTAGGCCTGTACATACGACACTGCACCATGGTCGTTTTGTCCATATAGATGAAAAAAAAAGGTTTTATGCGGCAAAAACTGGTGAAAAAACTGACATTTTAAGCTCAAATTAGAACTTTAGAATCCCGATAGAACCAGTTTGGAACTTAAGAATCCCTTAGAACCTGTTTGGAACTTTAGAATCACGTTCATTCCACGGCCGCAGGTCAATGACTGTAGCGAACAGGCCTCTCAGTGGAACACCGAACACTGCGTTCGAAATGGGGTCAACGACCTCAGCTTTGGAACACGCGACCGGGCAGAATGAAACATGTGTTTAGCTTTGCGCTCGGATATACCAAGGAGGGTAAATACCTTGGATATACCAAGGACATTACGACGTTGCTACTTGGATGTTTTGTTGAGAAGTAAACATATTCTTAAGTATCCCCATCGTTGGTATGAGTTTAAGACTTGAAATACCACCAACCCGGTGTCATTTTGACACGCCGCCTTGGAACACCCGATTGAGGTCATCCACGGTCACAACCAGCGCTGTCATTTTTTTTTCTCTGGGTGGCATGGATATAAAAAAACCCTACTTTTTCACAAATACAAGCAATTTTTCTACACCATAAATCTATGCTAACATTTTGCTGTGGATGGGTGAATATGTAGCATATATTTAGCTACCGGCGTCATTGTTGGCGATCTTGAATGTTAACGTTACAATACAGGTATTGTTGACAGGCGGCAAAATGATGAAATTGTTTTGCAGCTTCAACCACTAGCAGTCTTCCGAAGCTCGACTTGATCAGCTTGACAACGAGTCAACTTAAGATGACACCGGGTTGGTGTTATTGAGTGGTAAGCTCATACCGACGATGCCGTACCCCATAAAAGTTTCACTGACTGGCCGACAACTGTGGTAAAGTTAACGCTACACGTAACGTTATATGGTAACGTCTTCGGGTACCATAATAAGTTGCACTTTGGTTGTCCCCCGACTATATTTAAACCACCTTGTTTTCGTACGTCCAGCGTGCTGAATACGAAGTTTATGCATAGAGCGCTAGCTGTCGTCTGTGTAAAACACGGATTTGTTTATAGTTCAATGCAAGGTCACCGATTAGTGGTGGCTATCAACACATACAACAATCGTCATGCAAAATTGATTTTTACTCTGAGAATTAAAGGTGAAATGCAAAATACAGACACACACACAAAACGTGAGAACTTTATTTCGCGATTAAACAGACTTAACGAACAAGATGTGCCGCAGCGCAGAACGCCCCCCCCCTTGTAACGTTACCTTATGTCATGGTCATTCCGTTCACTACTAACGTAACATGACCAGTTTACGTCCGATTTATTCAAAACGTTATTTATCCTAAAACCGCACGGACAGAGCCAAATGTTAACCCATGGGTAGAAATATCAGCTCTTCTAACAAGAAAATGCATGGTCTGTAAGTTTTTCTCCGCCTGTTTAACGCCGTACGAGCATATATTTATACTGGGGTATATGGTGTAGAATTGTGCTAGGCTTACCCTTTATCGTCCACCTCAGTATTTTCCCTTCTAGCGCTATGCTTGAAGAACATAGACCCGAAGAAAATACACAGTAACTGTCGAAAGTAGTCTACAGACAAATGACAGTAAAGTCACTATGTTTGTCCGTCCGCTTGCCCGACGCGATGGAAGAAAACAATTTTTGTATTGTGAATTTCCCCGAAATCGGCAGCACGTGGCGTTCACGTGATAAACGCATGGCCATGATGTTATGTCGTACAAAAATGTATCATCTGAGCGGGGGTCGCTAGGTTGTATCAAATCTTCCTAAAACTGCCAAGAGTTTCAAACCTCGAATCACCATGGATAGTCTGCATATCAAAGAAAGGTTTAACGTCAGCTACTTTTAAAAGATACTAGCTATCGTGTAACTTAGAAAAACATGATGGAATACGCGGTGTCGAATTACATATGAAATGCGTCATGCATGACGCTTCCGTGCAACTTGTTGTTACTGGTTCAGGAGCTTATTCTGTTATGTCGCTGGACGTAAACCCTTTTAAATGTTTTGTATAATAGAGAGAGATGGCTGAGGATCATACTTATGACGTTCTTTGTTTCTCATGAGAACAGGCTTTGGCATAATACACCGTGACATGTGGACATGACCCAATTTGGACGTAAACTACTCCCGCACGTAAATAGGTCATGTTACGTTACATGTACAGCGGTGGGCGCAACGTCAGTCCCGCTACACAAGTGAAGGTCGGACAACGCCGTCTGGGTAAATGTACACAGAAGGAGGTTCTCCGTATAACCTCCTTTATACATGTCGGATAAGTTTTTGATAAGGTCCGTCGTCGGCTTGCACATGATACGTCGGCGCGACGTAAATGTTGCAAAGTAATCCTTTGAAGTTCGCATATTGATTACGATTGACACGCTTTTGATGTGCGTGGGGGTGGGAATCATCGCAAAGCAACGTAAATGTAGATTTTTTCATTGCTTGTTTTTAAAAGAAATGTTCGAAAATGATAATAATAAAAAGAAGACAATACTGGGCTATGAAAAAAATGATCGTGCGGTTCAAAACATGTCTAGATCTTTTTTTGCCCTGGATTGACTTGAATAACAGGAAAGATTGTCTGCGTACTTTTAGAATTACATGTACATGTACATGCGGTATTGTACAGACTGTAGAGGTCAGTATGACCGGCAACTGCGGGACGTTTTTGATATAGATATGTGTCAATCTTTACGATCATGAAAAATTTCTGTAAAACAAAGTCTTTGCCGTCTTTGGTAAACCAAGAAATTGGTCGTCAATATCAACATGCATTGGATTGAAAAGCAACACGGCGTATTTAAACGGCCGCTGAGGTGCCGCGCACCTACATCGGTAAAAACTTACGCACGGCAAAAATGTCACCAGCAGAGTGGAATTGAAGTTATTTTCACATAATTCATCCTTCTCTTTACCTAGAATCTTCTCAAGATTGCATTATATATGACTTAAAATCCTTTACTTCTACATAAATTGCAGATGTCACAAAAATAGGAAATGTGACGTTACAGACTTTTTCCTACTCTCGGTCTTGAAATTAACATGGGAAATAACAATGTACGCACTCGTTTATCGGCGAGCACAATGTTAGCTCGCAACTTGTCGCTACGCCTCCGTGTCTTTGACGAAAGTTACTGAAGTTCACCTGTTTGTGCAACTATGTGCCATTCTTTTGGAAAGGGCACAGGAGAAGAAAACATGGTATCCGAGTTGTGTATAGTTAAGGAGAGGATATGCTTATGTATACAATTCAATGGACACTTGTGTTGTCGGTGAAACTTTCGATAACAACTTTACATTGAAAGGCGTGTGCGCCGTGCTATTGAATAAATCTCTCATCCCCGTGAATTGCTTTGCTTTGATTTCAACATGCGCTTGCGAGTTGAATGCAAACAAAGCACGGACACTGTAGCCACCGACGATTTCATGTAGCCAAATTACGTATACGAGTGCAGACTTTGCTAATTAGATACGCAAAGAAGTTTCTAATTGGGACGATCAATATGAATTCTTTATCTCTTATTAATCATGCAAATAGTGTTCAAATTCACAAAATGCATGTCTGATGATATCTTAACGTTGCATGTGTCACTAGCATAGATATTCTATCATTTGTCACCAATGTATTACAAATTCAAAGTGTCATATTTTGCATCATTCATATCAATAAATGCTCTTGAGCCTTATTACCTTTGTCATGAGTATGCTATTCATATCACTTAGCACAATTGAAATATAAATCGTCCTTATTGATAGTACAAATAATGCATCCATTTCGTTGGTCTTCATTAAGGTCACTTACAGGTCGAAAATTATGAGAATTCATTCGTCTCTTCTTGACTTATCCTGTGTCATGGATCAACAATAAAAAACTTTATCCTTCCTGGTAGAAACGTAAAGATAGACCATGTGAAGGTAAACATTCTGCATTTGCTCGCAAATGTTGCCCCTCTACTTTTGTATTGGATTTTAATCTTATCTATATATAGACATGTCAGGGCAAAGCTTGCGATCTGGCAGAATCACCGATTCTACCAGCGAGTAGAGATCCCAACCAGGATGCTAGGAATGTGTTACAATGGTGTCGCATTTATAGATTAAATATGTTGACTGTCTTTTAAGCATAAGCACAGAAAAATTCAAAGACTCCGAACTGTGACTGTTGATTTAGGTCGATCATATCTCCGTTACGTTGATGAAGGTTAGACATCCGGGTAATAAGATACGCAAAAAAGACTGGACTGGATAACATTTTGAAACAGACAGATGTTTCAGACAACATCCGCTATATTTCGTCAGTGACTTTGAAAATGTAAAACGGTTTCATCAAAGTAACCCGTTTTACTTGTGAACATGAACGGTCCGTAATGGTTCGTTCCGTTTCACTTCTGAACCTTCTCGCGAGGTAGTCTAGAACGGTTCAGAGTAAAACGGTTTCGCGGAATTGTAATCATGAACGCAAAAGCGTTACGGAACCGGTTCACATTGATGTTTATGACGCGGGAAAGAGTTAAAGTTTTTAGCTGTCGATCGGATTTTCGGCCGCGTTCTTTAATCGTAACATCTTGCAATGGCCCCAAAGTCGGGTTCTAACAAATATTCTATTTGGGGGAATCAGGAGTTTCAGAGGAAACTTGATGGCACTCATCGGAACCAGGTGCTGTTCCATAAAATCGTCAAGGGCCTGAAGGACAGCAGTTCAGTGCCGATCGAAGTATAACTCGCGCGGGAAAGTGAAAGTTTTAGCTGTCAATAGGATATTTCTGCCGCGTTTTGTAATACTTATAGTAAAATCTTGTTACGGCCGCCAACTCGAGGCGGTGCGGGATGACAACAGACTTTGCATAATATGCAAATTCGATGTAAACCGTTTTCAGCGCGGGTGCAAGTTTGCATCGCGGACGCAAAATGTTTCGATTCGGAATATATCCGGGGAAAGATCTTGCAGAACCAGGCTTTATACCAAAACTCTAAATTGATATGTTCATGAGTGAAGACAACTTTAGATGGTTCAATAGAATAGTAAGTCAAGGCAATGTTGTTTGCTAATGACTCAATTAGCTCCTGTTGAGATAAAATAACATTAAGCTACGATCACATACATCGCTCGTCGTACCTGCGATGGGGGTTTTATCGGCTATGATACGTCGTACGTCTGGGGACAAAACATTAGAATCTGCACTGATAGCTAGCTCCATGGAGGCGATTAGTGCAGCCCTGCAGCAGATGTTTGCCATTCGACAAATCGCTTTCTAAGTTGCCTTAACGACTTAATCTGGCCAAACAAACTCGACAGTGAGATGTGGGAAGGTGTCAGCCTTTAAAGAATGTTTTCAGATTGACAATTTCGGCACTTTGGAAATGATGCAAGCCGACCGCGATTAAACCTTTGAAGAAAAGTAGTAGACATTAGATATTTCCTACGCTCTAGCTTATGATTGGCACCGTCTAATAAGAGGGAATTGAATAGAGAAAAGATATTTGTCGAAAATAAGACGGAATGTTGTTGATGTACGTGATGTAGTTTTTTTCGTTATGATTTTGTGAGTCGGGCTACATTCACTAGGTACAGTAGCCGGGGCCGGACCGAGCATTCATTGCGTAGTAGCCCATTTCATGTCAAGCATGAGCTGGGTTCCGCTTCTTACAGACCTCCTCACGTGAGGTGAAAAGTGCGCACAATTTTCGGGACAAAAGAAAGATAGAATATCAAAGAGCACAAGGTGAAAAGGCGTGTTATATTAGGGCACCTCCCGTTATGTCTGTATGCCTGTTCTTTTGATGATATGCGGCGTGTTTTATATCATATCATTGGAAGTGCATTTTCCTCTTTTTTCAATGCCCCATTTGTAAGTGTGCCGTCGTGTGACGCAATGGTGAGAACATTCAGCTGTCAAACCAAGGGAACCTGGATTCGATCCCGGGTTGCCCCTAGACATGTCTGGACATGTGCCCCGACGTTGTGCCCTTGGAAAAGACACTTGACTCAGGTGTAAATGTGTACATAGCTTCGGTTAGGGACGTCCCTCGGATAGGACGTTAAATGGAGGTCCCGTGTTTCAGGAGAGTCACACCTTTAGCACGTAAAAGAACCCACCACATCTTTCGAAAAAGAGTAGGGGCATGCCTAAATTGGGTAGGGAATTTCCCGAGCAGCATTCATAACCCCTGCTTCTCCTAATGGGTCAGTGAAGTCATGCTTCTCTCGAGCGGTGATGTTTCTGACCTTGGGCGAAGAGATGCTGCTACAGTAACAATGAGTTCAGTTCTTAGATGAGTGACCTTGCACTGAGCGAGTTCGTTAAAAAATCATTACGCTTTTGTACTGCCAGCACCATTGCTGCAGCAAATGGAACAGCTATTAGAAAAAGACATTTATTTGTGGGTGGGTCGCCCCAAAAGTGTCGATATCCTCCTGCCAATTTCAAACACAATGTTGGCAGGGGAATCCCTACACTTTCGTTTTGTGACCGACTCACTGAACGAAAGGCTATCTGGATATTTGCAGTTAAAAATCTGCGAGAGCATACACATATGGTAATTTCTGGTCAAAACTCTGTCACTAAAAGCTTTTCATTTTTACTTTTAACTTCATCTTTATTGCACATGATCTAACAATGTCTCCCTATGCAATGCACATGACTTGTGTTATGTTATCTTGTGGAGTTCATTCAAACCTAACAACATCACAAATAGGTATTAACAATTCGATCTCTATTGATTCCAGGAAGCTCTTCACTTCCCCAAACAACTCCCACAAGCAGCTGTCCACCCGGCTATACTCAGTACTTATTAAGCTGCTACAAGGTCACAGACACCAAAGGAACATGGGAGGAGGAAAATGTCGCATGTCAACAAGAGGGTGGCCAGCTCAGCAGTATCCTCAATGTGTACCAGCAGGCTTTTGTCATGTCCATTGCTAAGAGCAGAGTTTGGATTGGTTTATCAGATAGTCAGGTAAGATACTTTGTCTTAGAGGCATAGTATAATGCTAAAGATAAGAAATGGTTTGGCTATCACCATCTGTTTGAAGTTTGTGTGCGACTTTCGCCCTACTTGTTGCCTTGATAACTGAAAAGTACCAAGATAAAGGACCAACATTGCTGAAGGTTATTCTGCTACACACTATTATGAAGAAACGACATAAGGCTTTTAATTTGTAAGATTATGTTTGTTTGTGTGTGTGTGTGTGTGTGTGTGTGTGTGTGTGTGTGTGTGTGTGTGTGTGTGTGTGTGTATGCATGCTTGCGAGTGAGTGAGTGAGTGAGTGAGTGAGTGGATGAATGAATGAATGAATGAATGAATGAATGAATGAATGAATGAATGAATGAATGAATGAATGAATGAATGTCACACCCCCAACCCACTGGTCACAAAAATACTTTACCACACAATCGTCATACCCAGTATGTTGCACGGTTGTGAATTATGGTACCCTACCCAGACAGGCCTGATGAAGTTGGATAGAGTTCACAGAGGAGGGGTGAAACGTATGCAGAATATGCACCCACAGACAGGAACTAGAGAGAGCCTTGGTGCCCTGGGGATGCATACCCTGAAAGCCATCATAGACAAGCACAAGCTGTGTTTCTTCGGTAGGCCTGTACTGCACTAGCCAAGAAAGTTTTCCTCTTCAGATTATATTCGCACATACTGGCAAGGCCATGTAGTACAACAAGAGGTTTCATTAGCGACAGCTTCAGAGCAGCCGAAGATTACGGCCTAACAGAGTACCTAGAAAGATACTGGCAAACGGTAGAGTTCCCGACAAAAATGGAGTGGAAGCAAATAGTGAAGAGGGCAGTGAGTGCTAAGGAAGAGAGTGAATGGGTCTCAGCACACAGTCACCAACCTAGATCCTTCAGAGTACACAGTACGAGCTCAGATCCCCACAAGCTGTGGTCACTTGCAAGGAAACACCCAAAGCACCAAAGGACTCTACAGAAACTAGTACATCTGAGTACAGCCCCGGTGAAACACAGTCCTAAGCAATGCCCTACATGTGACTCAACAACAACAGATATAGTCGGACACTTGGTCTCTAGCTGTGTCACCTTTAACAACCTCAGAGACAGTTTAGCAGATGCAGCAACAGACAAGCTGGGCATCAGGGTGATGGCGTCCGTTTACCAACAGCTAGACGAAAGGTTTACGGAAATAATGCTGGGAGCAGAAATTGTAGAAGATGAGGTTGACCCTGACGTTTGGGAGGACTACATGATAACTGTAACTGGACTGCTTTATCCCCTAGCAACTTAAGCACTAAAGCATGTGGACTTTAGGAGATAAGGAAAGACCAACAAGCCAAAACGAACGACAGTTCGCTCCGTTCCGACTCTACTTCTAAAGTACCAGTGTAGCAGCAGGGGTGTTCCAACATACAAGATGAAAGGGACACTGTAAGAATATAAGGATTCAGTGCTAATGCACACAACCGAAAACTTTCAATTATGAGTGATTCACTGTGCAATAACCAGTACCGAGCTGACTGAAATCGTTTGTAACGATTAATGCTATCAAATGTTTTATTGAATCTTGTGTGTATATGCAGAAAGCTATTTTATATTGTAACACCGTATTATGATTGTATATTCATGTATTTTATTAATGTGGCTCTCCTAACATGGAGGAATAAAGAAAGGAAAGGAATGAATGAATGAATGAATGAATTCATGTGTGGGAGTGTTAACGAGCTTTTCCTGTAATGACTAATTTTTGAAAGAAAATTTCGCTATTTTACAGACCCCTCAGCGGTACAGATGGACAGACGGCTGGCCAGTGCTCTATGATAATTGGGGTGCCAATGAGCCCAGCATGGGGCCGAGAGAGGGCTGTGTTGCTATGGAGGAGGGCGGGGCATGGGATGACACCACCTGCACAACGCAACTTCCAGCTGTCTGCAAGAAATCTACTGGTAGGTTGATTTGTGTGTTGAGAACGACGGCGTTTTTGTGTGGGGAGTAGGCAACCGTTTACCGCGGGAGAATACTCCTAAAAATTGTATTCCCGCTAATCATAAAGTAGCCGTTTCTTCTTTTTTGGGGCTTGAGAAGAGTGCTAAAGATATTAACATGGCAGCGAAAGAAAACAAGAAAGGCGATAAAAAATATTGCCATGGCGACAATTGAGTGGCTTTATGTATCGTATAAGTAGTTAAGGCAACTCAGAAAGCGATTTGTTGGATCCTGGTCGATTGTTCGGGGTGGATTATTGTAGGTATGAATATTGGTAATCTAATGCGATGATAATTTGTATGATTTATGTAAAAATACGTTATTTTTTGTGGTCAATGGTGGGGAATTAGAATACGTATTGGAGGAAGGTAGCTTTAGAATCGGTGAATACAACGGAATGTATGTTATGCTCATTCTGTTTGAGTGTCAGACAGTTCGCGGTACAGGGGACACGCATGAATCATCTCATCTTAATGTTTATTTGACGTACATTATAGCAATACATGGCCATGTTACATTTTAAGCCGGACTCCGCTGGCGATTTCAATTCTTGCGACCGATAAGTATATGGTGCAAATGTAATGGACGGGGGATATTTGCAACATAAACGACCAAATGCGAGTTGTATAAATGACTGACACTGGTAATAAGGGAGGTCTGCAACCAATACAACGGTTGCTAGTGTTAAGGTAGCAGAATACAATTTCTGCCCTATCTCATTCGTACGATCTAATAGCCCGCTAATCATACTACCATAAAGTAAAGTTCGTGCCTCGCTGGCTTTCACATTAGCGTTATTTACATACGCTTCAAGGTTAAGGGCGCACTATTTTTAGGGGACGTTTAAGCTAGTCGCCGATTACAATAAGTGCGACCGTTATTAAATTACAAGGCGCCACTTGATAGATGGACATTGAGACTTGGTTAAATGATAGGCACAAAGGCCCGATACAAAGGTTACGTCCAAGTCCCAAAAACTACGACCAGACTCCGATACCTTAGAAAAACGATCCTTCCTGACCACGTAGACTTCATAATGAAGGCAAGAAGTACACGAGATATCAAAAATGAAAGTTCCACTGCAGTACCGGAGAAAGTCGCTAGGAGTCCTTTATCAAACTTGACCTTTCCCGACCCCTACCTACATAACGAATATCAGCACTCACCTACTGCTTCTGGAGTCATGTTGCCAAAGCACACACTTAGTCACAGACAAGCGGAACGGAAAACATAAGCTTCTCTATATACATGATGCCACTTCGATGATGATGATACCACCGAACATGTATTTTAATACTACCCTCAATCAATCACATTTTAAAATGATATAAAAATTTGGGGGAAGGCACTTTTACGCGTTCTCTCATAATTTTGTTTCCCAAAATTGAAACCTAGAAAAGCAACTTTTTCCAGCCATTTTTGATTCCCGTTTTTAACCAAAATATCAATTTCTTTTAAGGAGCAGAATAGTTGCCAAAAGGAGGGGGAAGTGATAATGTTTTATTTACACGTTATACGTTCTTTGCTCTTGTTACTTTTATTGATGTCGACATTTTGTTATGTTAGTTCATTTCTTTGTTTCCGTTTGTTTTATTGTTTATGCTTGAATGAAGTAAAGATAGTCCAGCAGGTTGGACTGATGATCAAGGGAACTTTCGGCACATTTTTTTGCCATTCAGTGACATGAAGAGCCCTGCTGCTCAAACCATGAATGTGCGATAATAGCAAACAGAATATCATTGAAAGGCCATTAAGTAAGCTTTTTAATGACATATAATGCAATGATACAATATTTTCGGAATGAATCGAATAAATTGAGGTTGCCAAACGGTCTGCTTGAAATTCATGTTTAATGTATGTATATATAAAGCTAACATATATGATGTATTTTTGTCAATTATAGCTGGTGACTTGCAAAGAATAACATTTCCCACTCCACGAAGAGTCAGTAACTACGCCAGCCTGGAGACAACATTGTCTCAGGACTTGAGAAGTTTTACTTTATGTCTGCACATGCGCACCGACATGAGTCCCACCAGCCAAGCAGGTTTGGTCAGCTATGCTGTACAGCAACAACATAATGAGCTTCTCATCTTCAATCAAGGAGGGAGCGGATTTGCAGTAAGTTAACAACCACAAACCTCTGGTGTTCAACGAAGCGGTGTCAATTATCGTCCAATTTATTCAAAACGTTAAAACACAGAGACAAATTCGTGAATCGTGGGAAGAAATGTTTAACTCCGTGCGAGCTTATGTACTGAGGTATATTGTAAACAACTTTATTCTTCTGTTGATTTACCCGAATGACATAGATCAGGAAAACAGTTACAAGTGAATTCTCCAAGAATGTGGTGAAGTGACTAACGTTATGTTTTCCCTCAGGTTTAAGAAAACAATGTTGTATAGTCGATTATAGCACTGAGGGTAATAAACGTAGTATCGGTGCGGGGGTCCCTGGGCCATATAGCAAACCTTAATAAAGCTAGTATGATTTTAGAATCTCAAATCACCATAGATAGTATAGATAACAAAAGAATGTTTGACGACAGCTACTAACCAATACTAGCTATCGTGTGAGTAAGAAAACTGATGAATTACATTTGAAATGCAACATGTATGACGCTACCGACTTCATGGGTTTATTCTGTTATGTCTCTGCAAACCTATTTCATTGCTTTGCATAAAGAATCATTACTAAGGATTATACTTATGTTGTTCTTGATTGCTAATGAGATCTTACATTTGCATGATACACCTCGACATGTGTGCATGACCCAAATTTGACAATAAGTACCGCACGATGTCCGGTGACCCTACGTTAACTTGCCAATTATCGTTCACTTCTCAATGATTTAAGCATTATACGCGGTAGTTTAAAAGTTAAGAAAACCGTCAATATCCTGGAAATATATTTTTCAGTTGTATGTACAAGGTAAAACTGCTGCCCTTGGTGACTTGCCTGTTTGGGATGGTGAGAGACATGCAGTATGTGCCACCTGGCGCAGCACCGATGGAGCTTGGCAGATCTACACGGACGGCGTGCTCCAGGCGTCAGGCTCGGGGTTTAACGTGGGAGGAACAGTGCGCAGCGGTGGAACATGGATACTTGCACAGGAACAAGACACAGTGGGCGGAGGATTCACAGAGACTCAAGCATTCAGTGGAGAACTGTCACAGGTGAACCTCTGGAACCGCGTGCTCACTCCATCTGAAATAGGGACAGACTGGTCAGTCTTCTGTAATCAACATGGCAACGTCATCGACTGGGCAACCACTGACATAACTGTTTTTGGACTGGGTGTCAGTGATCAATATCGCTGCAGTAAGTATTTTGAAGCATGCATTTTGTGCACTTTGACATCAGCAGTACTTTAAACACCTAATAATATATGCTGTGAATTCATGGGTGATAAACCAATTAATGTCTTCGAAATCCCCCCCCACACACACACACAAACTAACAAAATGCTGTATTTTCTTTTCTTTCTTGGCGATTACATAAAAACTTTGCGTATGAACCGTCTGCATTGGCAGTTGCTGGTACCTTAAATCTTGTGTTTTCAGACTTGCCTCCGACAGCTTCTCCCAGTCATCCCGGCCGCTGTCCAGATCTGACATGGGTCTCCTGGGGAAGGAAATGCTACTATGTGGAGACTGGTAATGACGACAGTAGCAGGTAAAATAACTTCCGAAACTCCAGATATCATTGATATTTCACACATAAACACAATTTCACTTATCGCTACATTACCATGATAAGTAAATCCGCAATTGATGTGTGAATAAATATACCAGCAAGACTGATCCGTTTGGTAGGTCAATAATCAGTAGTGATAACCCAAACTGAAACCTGCATGTTTACAAAGGTAACCGCGGTGATACATATTAATAATGTGTCATACATCCCTGACAGGCGCTCTTGGCCAGAGGCAGATTATGAATGTAAAGGTAGAGGTGCTGAGTTGGTGAGCCTGCATAGCCAGGCGGAAATCGGACTGTTGCAACAGATGCAGCTTACCTCCAGTGTCTGGATTGGGCTGTACAAGAACAGTGATCGTAAGTGAACATGATTAACTCGATACTGTTATGTTCGTGTATAAGCCAATAAGAAGAACCGGGCAAAACATCTGATTTGCATTTCTATAGTTCTACACTGGCAAATTGTTATCTGCAGATGTTTTATTTTAATGTAAGCAAAATGAAATTATCAGTAGACCCGTAGATGATATGTAAGTGTAGAACATAGAAGTATATAGAAACTTCCTCTGTGCTCTAGATTAACTTAATTGTTAGCCGTATTAGAAGTAATTCAAACTGTCTTTTCTCCGCAGATCGATAACAAGTAAAGTTGAAAATTGAGACGGGCGGATATCATAATGTAGCCCCTGACCAAAGGTTTTGCCCATTTTGTCCAATGGATATTGAAGATGAATGATTGAAAGATTGAAAAAAAAATCTCCATGAAATACGTATTATACAAATTAGCCCCACATTTGCATGATTTATATTTGACTTTGACTTCATTTCGGATCTACAATTAGCTTACAATGAATGCAACTATGTTCACTGTCACATCACTTCAAAAGTATAAAATTCCAGTAATCTACCAATATGGAATTACAGTATTTGCTCATTAATTATGCAAAGTAGATCTTCATTTCCATAACTTACATCTATCAATGTCACTCAGTTGAATATGCTGCATTTTTTAATTGTCGGACCATTGAACGGAGTGGGTTTATAAAATGTCCCTATTAATTATCAAAATTAGATTCTGATTTGCATCATCACCATCTCATCATATCAAGGAACACTTAAGCTATCCACGTAATAGAAACGAGTATACAGGTTTGGTAGTATCTCTCTTTGGTTTGACCGGCATAATTTGCACTTCGTTGGTACATCTCTGTCTAAGCTACCTGCATATTAATAAAACACGAAAATCTGTCGTTCATTTCTTCAGTTATTCTCCTTGGAAGATTTTGACAAAAACGCCAATGCAGTTCCAATGTCACATGCCAGGGGGCCTAAAATCGACCTTAACCTTTGTTCTCCCAACACCTACCCACATACCAAATACCATTACAATCCATCGAGACGTTCTTTAGTTATGCTGACTTTAAGCATCCAGACGCACAGACATACAAGCAAGCTAACACGTTCAAAACAATATCTCCATGAAAAAATCTCCAAGAGATAATAAGTTTTAAGAGTCTTGATGCTACAAACTGTTTTGAATATATATATATAAATGCAACAATACGTTAATATGTCAATATTTAAACGACTGCTTTGTCATAAGAAAAATACAGAAAAAAATAGCCCCACTCAACTATAATACTACATCAAAAACGTATGGTAGCCCTTATTGTATTGTATTAGTATTAGGATGTTTTATTCTATTCTTCTTTTTTGTATTATATTTAAGAATTCTTGCCATACTTTGTACCGTGTAGAATTGTCGTGCAATAAAGCTCTTCTTCTTGTACACCTACCATACATTATGCTTAGATACATCTTCAGCACATGTGAACGCTTTCCAATATTGCACTAAGTATTACTAACATTTGTCTGAAACTCGCTATTTCTTTGAAGGTGCCATACAGTGGACAGACGGGTCTCCAGTAGACTTCACCAACTGGGCATCTGGAGAACCGAATGACCTCGACGGCTCTGGAAGAGAGAACTGCATAGAGATGTATGCCGACGGAAGGTGGAATGATATCAGCTGTTTTGGCAGGTTGGGCTTCGTTTGTGAAACTTCGCTTGGTAAGTAATCCAAAATGGTTGTTCTGTAGGGTTTCATGCCCGGCATATCAAATGTTTCCTAGATTGTTATCATAGTCTCATAGTTCTAATCACCTTCGCCAAGATGATGTTTTCGGTTGTGTGTATTTGTCTTTGTTTGTGCATGAACAGGATAACTCAAGAATGCCTGGGTGAATGGTCGTCATATTTGGTATGAGGATAGACCTAAAAATAATTAGCGGTGCGTTAAGGTACTGCAGCGAAACTGTCTTCTCTTATATTTCGTTATCTGGACATGCTGTGATCGTGATTTTTGATGACTCATACTTTGAACAACTTGTTGTAGGCTAATTTTCAACAAAGTAATAAAAACTTACACAGTTACTAGCTGTTGAAAGACCTGGTATGATAGTTGTTCCAAGGTTTGTTTCTCTTACTCCATGGAAATTATCTTAACATAAATCTTTGAATTATCAAAAACATTGCATAATTTAGACCCTGATGAGCATTCTGATTTAATCTCCATGCAGATCTACACCGCAAAAATCGTATAAGCTAGCCAGAGAAGGTTCGTCAGAACGGACCCTCTCTGGTAAGCTTATACGATTTTTGCACCGGTGTAGATCTGCTTGGAGATTAATTCTGATTCACCTTGAGGATAGACCTTTCACACCACACTACATCATAGCAGCTGTCAAAAATAACAACTAGGAGTTCAAAAATAAACATAGAAATGTATACCCTACACAAATATCATACTTGAGTTGTGTAACTTCAGCTTCTTATGATATTTTGAAGCAGGAAAGGTTCTCGAACATTCCATGTGGTGCCCTTTACGTCAACTATAGCAATGTGTCACGTGTATCTTACAACACCACATAACATGACATATACACATTGGAACTCGTCTTGAACCTTGCGTCAAAGAATACGGCTTTAGTTTGATGTCATTTTTAATCCCATTTCTTTACTCTTCTTTCAGAAATCAGCTCCAATACAGTTGAGCCCCCTGCAACCACCATGCATCTAACATCTACTGCTGCATCAACTACTACAAGTTCGTCTTCAGCAATAACGACTATGACTCCAAGACTGACTACAACAGAGAATCATTCCACTCAGAATAGTTTAGGACCAATAACTAGTACTCCTGAGGTGACCACGTCATCTGTGCCCACTACGGGGACAACTAGAACCCCGACCACTCCACCACCTAAACAGCCAAGTACAAGTCCTTTTCAACTGATAACATCAACGGAGCAGGATGTACCGACCATCAAACCAACAGTAGTAAAACCATCCATAACAGAAAATGTAGCTACCGATGGGGGTTTGCCAAGTCATGTGACTCCTGCGCCGCAAGGAAAAGGTGGGTGAAAATTCATTATGGATATTATCACAAAATGCCATACACAGTGGACAAACACCAAGACAAACACACAAACAAACACAGCAACTAACTTCGAATCACCTTTTTCACGTACAGGCTAAGCAAAGTAATTCAAAGTAAAACTAAGTATAATAATATGATAATTGGACTTTAGACAAAAAGTTGAATTGGTCAATAGGTACTTTTCCAACAAAATATTTTTTCAACTGTAGATCCCAGTATCCAACATAGCCTCGAGACTGGCGCCATCATTGCCATTGTCTTGTCGTGCGTTCTGGTCCTTCTGATAGCAGCTACCATCCCCTTCCTTTTGTATCGGAGACGATTGAGGGCGACAGGATCAAAGACGGATGTTCCCAATTCCTTCAACAATCTTGTTTATGATATGGGGAATTTAGGATTAGACAATGGTGTCAGTAAAGATGGAGAGGCTTTAGCCATGGAAATGGTGTCAACTGGTTAGAAAATCAGAACTATACTTTAGCTTTTATAAGTATGCCTTTTTGGGAGGTCATAAATGAATAATGATTTATCACGACTATCACGAAGCTGCATATTGAACTGTGCTATAATTGGCTATGAGAACTACAAATAATGAAGCTGGTAGATGTAGAATAGACATCGGACTCTCTCGTTGAGAGAGGCTTTATATTTACACTGTCAGTAAATATACACTGTAATAACAGAGGGCAACAGACCTTGGAAATCGATTTTGTTGTTGCTTTTACACTCTAAGTGCTAGTGATTTAAGAAACAAGAGGTACGATTGCCATATCTTTGGTATGTTTGTAACTTTTACTCATTATTTAGAGAGAAAATGAGATTACTAGCAATAGAAATGATATCTTGCAGAAATTCCATCGGACTTGCAACATTTGGGATTTTAATTGTTGTAAACTCACTTTAGACTTCTAAATGAATTCAAATGAGTTAATTTCGATGTGATGCATTGATGCAGAATGACGTATTAGCAAGAGAAATACATCACAGAGACTATTATCAAATGTTATATACTATGTAAGAATACATGTATAAGTAATATCATGTCCACTGTATCAATGTGTAATTTCTATACTGATAGATTCTGCAAGATAAGTCTTCTAGTCATACAATCAGCCTACAGTTATATGATGAATAATAAATGCTCGTATCAAGCCAAAGCCTTTGTTTTCTTCCGAATACTTGTTCGGCCACATGGCCGCTTTTCAACAAAGTCGAATTGGAGGGGGAGGAGTCACGGATAAATAGTACAAAAGAACCTAACATGAACAATGTCAACACAATCATAAACAATAATTCGAAATAAATAATTAAATAAAGAAATAATCAAGTCCATAGTTTTTAAGTCCGTGCTCAAAGCTTTGTTATGCATAAGGGGTTGAAAATATGGATGGACGGAGCCGCCCAAATGTTCGTCTAGTTCCATACAACTGCACTGGAATAGGCCAGGCTTCTCCTGTATGCTTACAAATGAGGCTTTGTTATGATGAGACAGTCCGTTGTTGTTGAAGTAACAGCAGCGTACTTTGTGAATCGTCGTCTCGTTAGCTCATTACCTTCGCCGAGAAGGTTATGCAGAGGGTAGCGTTTGTGTGTTTGTGTGTTTGTAACAAACAGCATAACTCGAGAAGGCTTGGATGGATTGTCTTGATATTTGGTAGGTAGGTAGGTCTTGATGAGACTTGAAAATGATTAGATTTTGAGTCCCCTAGCGGCTTGTTACGGTACTGCATCAGAACTTCCTGTTTTGATATCTCGTGTTCTGGACATGCTATGGTCCTGACTTTTGAGTGGTAGATAGCTCTTTGGACGGAGAGTAAGTGGTATAGGTTTTGGCCCCCTACTGGCTTTTTTTAGAACTGCAGGAGTAGATTTTGCTTCAGACTTTGAAACGGAATAACTCAAGAAGGGCTTGATGGATGGTCATGAATTTTGGTAAGTAGATAGCTTGAGTGATGATGTACATGATAAGATACTTATTATGCAAAGCAGCGTGTAATTTGCATAATTAATGAGGAAAGTTTATACATCCGCCAAATTCCATGACAGCACTCTCAAACATGTGACATAGGTAACTTAGGAGGAGAGAAATATCAATAGATATTAACTATGCAAATGAAGACCTCGAAATGCGAAATGCGAAAATACTATAACTCAAGTTGGGCTTGATGTTTGGTCATGATTTCTGGTATGTAGATAGATTACGTGATGCTTTGTATGATTGGATATAATTATGCAAATCAGATTCTAGTTTGCATAACTAATTTTCAAAACCCGCTGTGTTCCATGTTATGACTGTTCAAATATGTGACATTTGTAACTGAGGAAGGGAGGAATGTTGATAGATAGAAAATATGCAATTGTAGGTGCAATTTGCATAATTACTGAGCAACTACTATAATTACATACAGGTAAATGATGGCAATTTCATATTTGTGGCATTCGAAAGTTATGTGAATGTGAACATCGTTGAATCAAATTATGCTAATAAGGACCTCATTTGCATAATTGATGGCAATTGTAAGCATAACCTTCTTTGATTAGCTCATACTTTGGACAACTTCTGTTATGTGGGTGAAGACGATCAACTGGTATGATTTATGATTGATGAGAAACACTCCTAAATACGTCAGCCATAAAGGTTAAAATCAATTGTCGAAGGTATGAGGTCGTGGAACTCTATTTTTAGTTATGTATAATGTACGTAAACATCAGTTCAACTCGCTGTTTTGTATCAGACCTGTCATATCAATTCATTTACAGTCTTGGTACATTCGTCTGAGGTTTGGAGAATGTAGCCAATGGAGAAGTCATATTCGGTTTGCAAACACTTGAGACCGTATTGTAAGACTAAAATACGCATCTACATGAAAAATCAGCTCGACCCGACATTGTAATTTTTCAGTTGTACAGTGTCAAAGACCTTAAAAACAGCGTTAAAGGACTAATTCACGGGTTTTGAGCTGAAGATACGCGACACATCAATTATGAAAATAAGGCCCTTCTTTGCGTAACTGCGAAAACAGATATCAAAAACAATACATCCCCGTGAATTAATAAACTCTTTTATTGACCCCATGATGGAGAATTTTTTTTCAAACCCTGGTTAATGCTAGCTCTTTTAACTCATTTTATTTCCTTAAAGTCATTTGCGGTGAATGCATAGAATACACGTGTTCCCACTTCCTTCCCACTAAGTACTAAAATTGACATTTTGGTAATTCCCATGAAAAGTTGTATCTGCCTACCAATTTTGAATGAGTGTAGTTTTGCTTGAGTGTGGCGCCACTATGTCATGTCCATGTGTATCTTGTTTCTGATTTTAAAAAAAACATCGATGTGTAATTTGTTGCCCCTCCCCGTTGAAAAACTGGATTTTTGTCACCTGTGCAGAATAAGTGATATAAACGGGAGGGGTCGTAGGTCAATGCATTTAATGGAACATATAGTCCAATACAGAAGTCCATTGAAGCTGGGCGCAATGACCACCATGAAGTACGGAATGAGTTTTTGTCATTCTATCCAATTTCATATTGTAATCTTAGATGCTGCGTGGTTGGCTGTACCAACGTTGATAGGCAGACTGAAAACATCCAGTGTCCTGGTACCAGATTATGGTGTATGCATCGCAGGGAAATGTTTAATGTACAGCTTTTTTTGCATACACCATCATGATGAGATGATATTACGAGGACCGAAAATCCGACCTTTTTTTACAATGAATAATACACATCGGACTCAGGGATCGACGAAAAATTTCAGATCTCCCGCACTCCGAACGCCAACCTTTATGTGAAAAATCGCAGGAAACGTTTTTCCAGATATGAAATTATAAACCCACCCAGATTTCAAACCAACACGATTTTCGTATGAGATAGAAAACGAGGTTAAACAATTCTAACTCACTATCAGTTGAATATTGAACCGAGGGCGTAATGCAAATGCGCCCAATCTGAAAATCGTCTAAAATTCAGCTCAGTACGGCACCGCCATTTTGCGTATTTGGCTGTGTACCAAATTTGATCATGAAACGAACTAAAATCGTTGTAAAATCCCACGGAAATGGGTTATAGGTATGGCCAAATGTAAACACACCTGACACTTTCCGCCATGAGGGCCAAGAGACCGAATTTCTCGGGAAAATTGTCTCCTTATCAACGGCGTTACTATGGTTCGCGGAGTGATACGACTTGGAAACAAATCACATTCGATATTCCTTCGATCGACAGTGTGGCTTTGCGGCTGCAAATGGTAAAACTATAACATTTTATGGATGATTTTATACATATGTATTGTGCACAGGGAAACTTTGTACAATTGATCACTTTTCCTTGGATGTTTTGTAAAACAGACACAAACTCGGAGAGACAGACATTGTACGAGTCAATATACATAGTGTATTATAGGTGAATATCATTACTCGACAATACGGTTAAGACTCTACAAGGCTCCGCAGATCGCTGGGAAAATAGTAGAAATCGGCAAATAGAGTGAAAGGTACGCCAAGTGTACTCCGCTATACAGGGAATCTCAATAGGCGACGGTTGGCATCGTTCAAATTACAAACGAAGATTTTTTTCTGACCAGACCAAGGAGCCTGAAAGAAAAAGTCTTCATGACAGGAACTTCCTGTTGCGGACAGTGAAACGAACATCTTGTTGTCAGGAACATTCAGTCCGTTCTTTTCCAGGTTTGAGTCTTCTTATGTTCACCTTTATTCCGAGGCCACTGTCAATGCAATGATTTGATGGTAATGGTTTTATTGCTGGTACCAGGTTTCTTTAGAATGTACGAGATTTGAAACTATGATGTGAATTTCTGAAGGAAAAACTTCTGTAGAAAATATGAAGATGAGACTTTATGATATAGGAAGCAATTATAGGAATATACGATAGGAAACAATTATTGCCATTATTCTATAGCAAATTGGGAACGTTGGGGGGTCGCATTTCAAGTTTCTGCCATGAGACCAAACGGGGTCCGATATGGTTGTACCCCGAGCTTCGAAGATTTCTCAGTTATATTTGTCTCAGCTATATTGCCATCAGATAAGTGTATTTGTTTCTTGTAATCTCATAATTGGCGTTAAATTGTTTCTGGGATCTGTACTGAGAGTTCTCATTAACTTACCGTGACTGATTGAGCCATATGTCAATCTATGTCAATCTATTACTTGTACCATATTGAAAATGTAACGTTAGACGTAAGGTGGACTGCTGACCAATGTCAAACCGAGCGCACCCATGAAATACGTCAAGGTGTGATACGAACCCCAATTCGAGCGCGCGCCCGCGCGTGTGTGCGCATATGCGTTTTTGCATGCGTGTGTGTATGTTTCTGTGTGTGTGTGTGTGTGTGTGTGTGTGTGTGTTTGTGCGTGCGTGTGTGTGTGTGTGTGTGTGTTTGTGTGTGTGTGTGTGTGCTATAATATTGTTGGAATTATATACGTATTTATCATTTTCTACCTGAGCCGCAGACTACAGTGGATTATCATCATCATTGGATGTATTTGAAAATGGACTGACCTTGAAATCGAAAGATTAAATCAAACACCGTGTTGTTACTGGTTTGAACAGAGAACAACACTGTTATCAGAGGAATGTTTTTATGGGCTTCTCTTCTAGCCTTTTAGGTTTACGACACTGTCGGCTATCAACAAACTACCGACGCAATTGATGTTCACAGTTCATATTACTTTTAGACTTGATAAGGTTCTTCACCAACTTAATTAAGAAGGTGAAGAACGCACTTGACCGCAAAATTAGCACTTACTTTTAATTCAAGATATAAATCTTTCTCCGTCTCATAGAATTGTTTCTGCAGTCTCTGTTTAAGTCTGAATGGTGAAGAATCCATTATTCTATATTTATGACATATAACGGGCCTGGGGAGCCCTAACATAACACGCGCCCTAACATAGCATTTTTCACTAATCTTATTATACATACGTACGCCGTGTTTTAGAAAGGTAAACAAACCAAGTCATTTTCATTCAAAATATACTTGTATACATTCATTTCTTGTTTTGTTTCGTTTCGTTTAGCGAAAAATAGTATTTTGATGGTAGCGCTGAATGATAGAGGGTCACTGCGTCGCTAGTACCAACCAGTCTTACAACTGCCATACATATAAGAAATATGGCTTCACAAAACACGTGTGTGACCGTGGTGGTAGCGGGACGAGCCAATGCAGTGCTAGGTCCAGAGGTTTTCTACGCTCTAGCATGTGATTGATGCTGTCTATGAAGGGGAAATTGCATAGAGAGATGGCGAAGATATTTGCCAAAAAGTAGACGGAGTGTTGTTTTATCTATTCATCTTAAAACGCTTGGGTAGTCTCTTCAGCCAAATAAGGCTGATTTCTAAGAGAGCCCATGGGGGTACAGATAATTAATAAATGTAATAACATAGAATAATGATTAAACATAACGAATGCATACAGAAACAAAACCAATTGGTCCAACAATAACACTGAAATCATTAAACAAAAACGAACAAATGATCTTCAGAGGTCTGAAGTCAAAATTCCATTATATAAGCATTAGGAAATGATGAATACAGACAGTAACATAGGAGTAATATATCATATAGTAAAATCAAACTTAATGGGCAAAAATAACTAAACAAACATAATGATCAGTTTATGGTCAATAGGCAGGTAATATGCTGATTTTAGTCTCTCTTTAGAAATGTTCAGTGCTTGTTTTACATTCGGTTTGAGTGCGTTGTAGGTTACTGCTGCCCTATATGCGAATGTACGTTGACCTGCATTTGATGTGTAGCTGGGTCTGTGCAGTAGGTGTGTTTGTCTAATGTGATAATTGTGGATTTGGTTGTTATAACTGAGAATGTGCTGAGTAGATAAAAAAACTTTTACAAGGACAAGGTCAAATCCCTCAAAAAAGAAAACCCCTCAAAATGGTTTCAACTGTTGAAGTCTATGATCAACACAGCTGGATCGAAACTCACACTGAACATTGAAGGAGTACCTACCGCTGACCACAAGGCCATAGCAAACGCCATTAACAAATCTCTGAGTGCCGTGACATGCTCACTTGAACAAGTGGACCTGTGTAAACTACCCACTTTTCTTCCGGCAAAACCTGTAGAGGAAATTCAACCATGGGATGTATACAATGCATTGCACAACATCAAAGCAAAAAAAGCCGCCGGTCCTGACGACATTCCTAACCGTATCATCAAAGAATTCGCGTACGCGATCTCTACTCCGTTAACTTGCTAAATTCTAAACGCCTCGCTTGCAGAAGGAATCGTTCCTTTACAGTGGCGCCAAGCCAACATTGTGCCCTTGCCCAAAAGCCGCCCGCCATCCTTAGAGGAACTCCGACCAATCTCTCTCACATCAGTGCTCGCAAAGGTAGTAGAGAGATTTGTGGCGACCCGACTTTACTCAGACATCAAGAGCAACATTGACCCTACCCAATTTGGCTGCCTTGCTGGCCGGTCAACAACTCACTTTTTAGTTGATATTATTAATCAACTTGCAAAAACCGCAGACCAGAGGGGAACAATTACAAGTCTCGTTACAACAGATTTCTCTAAAGCGTTCGACCGCGTCGATCACCCTCTAGCGGTTACCTGTCTGATCAACATGGGCCTTCGACCCTCACTCACGCGGTGGATATGCAGTTTCCTAACCGACCGGAAACAAAGAGTTCTCTACAAAGGAGTCCACTCAGACTGGTCCGTTGCCACCTGTGGCCTCCCGCAGGGTACCGTCCTCGGTCCCTTGATATTTCTGGCCATTATAAACAACGCTAGTGTAGACGCCTTAGCAAAAAGGTGGAAGTTCGTCGATGATCTTAATCTAGCAGAAAGCCGAAACGTCATTGCAACCACCTGTCTCCAAACTGACCTTGACAATCTTGACACCTGGACAAAAGGACGGAAAATGAAACTGAATCCAAAGAAGTGCAAAGCAATACATTTGTACTTCACCAAAGTCGCCCCTACGCCACCAACTTTATACATCGCCGGCGAACCACTGAACGAAGTTAAAGTCGTTAAGTTACTTGGATTATTTGTGCAGGCAGACCTTGGCTGGGAAACACAAGTCGACCATGTCGTCAAGTCAGGTAATAGAAAACTATTCCTGCTCCGTCAGCTACGCCGCCTCAACCTTTCTCGAGAAGATCTGCTGACTTGTTACAAGACCATGGTCAGACCGGCTTGCGAGTACGCCGTCCCTGCTTGGCATCCGGGTATTACAAGAAAACAACAGGCGAGGATTGAGACAATACAGAAAAGGGCTTGCCGGACAATACTTGGACCCGCTTACTCATCTTACACCGAGGCATGCCAAGTCCTCAATCTACCTACTTTAGATAGCCGACGCCGCCAGCTGTGCTTTAACTTTGCCAAACGTCTGCTACATTCAGAGACTTTTAGAGACTGGCTACCTCCATACCGTGGCGACATCAGCGGTAGATCAACACGGTCATCACAACTTCTCGACATAATCAAAACCCGAACGGACAGGTACAAAAGAAGCCCCATCCCATACATGACCAACCTTCTGAATGAACTGTACACTTAAGTCATCTCAACACCTGAAGACCTTCTCGTTTATCAAGTTTTATGCACCATGTTATTAATGTTTTAAGGTGTCATTTATAAAAATGAACGAAATGTAAGAATTAATTTTATGTATGTAGTTTATCGATATATTACTACCGTTTGTATCGAATGAATTATGCAATCTTGGTTGAGGATAATAATTCAGTCTGTAAACGAACAGATGAAATCAATTATACAATAGAAATTGTGATTTTAAACTATCGGACTGTAATCTCTCTCTTTAAATGTATATATCTATCTGTAACCCCAAGCGCAATTCAGGTTACCAATGGTTACCTGCAAGGCTGTTTGTTTGTTTTACTGTAAAATATTGAATAATAATAAAACCATGTCAAGACATAGATAGCTGGGTTTGAAGACATTATACACCATAATGCAAACATGGCACGTTCTTGAGTGTTGTAGTTGACTCCACCAAAGTGCGCGGTGTAGTTCCCTAACATTCGACATGGACTCACGTCTGAGGATGATTCTTGCATCTGTTTGTTGATGTTAGGTGGTGTCGTGTTTTTTCGTAATGATTTTGTTAATCGGGCAGCATTCACTACGTAGTGCCCATCTATTTACTCTCAAAAGATTACCGGGGCTGTGCTGGATACGAGAGGTGAGAATTTCACACCATTTTCCGGTGAAGGTTTCTTGAACCGCATGAATAATGTATTTTTTCTCCAGATTAATATGTCCAAATTTTATTTTTCAAAACCTGACCACTCCCTGGGGCGCCGTGAGTTCGAGCGCGTGAAAAAGCGTGTTATGTTAGGGCTGAAGAGAGAAGAATATATTTGACCAAACACATTCATTCAAATCATGTTTAGAGCGTCACAAAAAAGTTAGTATCGTGAATATCACCTACCATCCTCTAGTTTTCTTGAGCATATCTCCAGTCTTATTGGGACTACAGCCTCTATATAGTCTCTGATATTCTCAAGAAATGCACGGTTTACGTAGCAGGTTCCTCTCAGGTCTCAACAAATGTACTATGAAGTATCAGGTGAACATAATGGCTTTTCCCATGTTTTTGTGCAATTCACTGACATTCAATAATCAAACCCTCAATTAACATTTGCAAAAAAGTGAGAAAAATCAACTGACGTACTTTAAAATACCATTACAGCTTGTTTAAACTGTAAGCTGTCTCATTTTGGTTAGGACCTTACAGATCTTTAACTTCAGTGAACCTCTAAACGACGTGTAAATTGTATCTATGGCGCAGTTCTAGTATCTCAACATTAGCAAGGAGAAGGTTTGTATATATCGTGACAGGATTATATTCATATTTATACATGCATATGCTAAAGGTCATTTTGCTGTCCAGAGCTTCAAAGCATGACTTCCATATTCATTTCTTGATTTTATTATCAACATGCCGTTCTTAAGCTCAAAGTATAATTGAAACTATATAGACGATGCTGCTGATTAAAAAAAAATCAAATTAATCTGTACAGTCGACCGTCCAATCAAGTAGAGCGCCCGAGCCATCGAATGTAATCAATACAATAATGTGGGCAGTGGGGATGCTGATATAGTGCTTAAGGGCTCGTGGGGAATCAAATTATTCTACTGATTGTCATAAACAATTTACTAGTCCAAGCATAGCACTTGTAGTAGTGCAGGGATCTGTTAATTGTTTGCCCTGCTGTTCCAGTACTAACGTAGCGCCGCTATATCACGTGCACTATCCAATATCGTAGTACTAGACATGGTAATCTATATGGGATCCAAAACTGCGTGTTTCGCTCCCTTTTTCTTAACCAAATGAACGCTATACAATATCCACTCGTATTTTACCGTGTGTATAATTTGCAGACCCCTTGGCCCCCTAATGGGGGAATTCGAAAATCACTAAGTCTGTCTCCATTGTACTAGCAGGATAAAGACAATAGGTCACAAACCTTCACCACAGATTTCAGTATAAGTGCATGCTCGCAAGGTGCTAGAAAGGCGGAGAAAAAGTTACAGACCATGCATTGTTCCTAATATAAGAGCTATGGTTTACACATTTGGCTCCGCCCACGCTTTTTTCAGGAATGGTATTTTTAACAAATCGAACGACACTGGGTAGACGGTATTTCATGGAAACTGTGTAAGAGGAAGCAAAAAAGATTTACTATTCTCATGGTAATGAGGGAAACCGGACTTGCATGATACCTTGTGATTCTCCTTTCTGTTTTCCCCCAAAGTTTGTGCCGTCATCTCTCAACAGGAGTTTAGATATTCCATACACAGTTGTCAAATTCGAACTAGCTGTATACGTGGTAGCACTAATTTGTGCTCTTTAATGAGACAATGATGTCATTTAACAAACATAAGTTTTTGATCACTCTTCTAAGCAACTCGAGTCTACCCGCTTTCTGCTGCATTAGCTGAGGAAACTGGAAATTGTAGTTGACTTAAGTCGGAATGATTTCTAATTACCTTTCACTCGATCCTCTCTGTCGTAATATTTCATGATATGAAAGTTCTTGAAAAAAAGGTAAAAGAATGTGGTGATACTTAACATCGTGTCTCAACAGTTGGTCTACAAGCGATGAGCTGTAGATCAATTATCTCCATTTTCTTCACTTGAGCCCTTCTCTTTGCCTCCCTGATCTCTGCCGTCGTCATGTTGAATGCCTGCAAACTTGCAATAGAAGACATCATATCGCAGAGAAAGGCGAGCCATCCTATCTTGAAGGACCATCCGTACCACCAATCAACGGGTCTCCAGATGTCTCCGTCGCTCTCCACATTCCGGTTGAGGACGATGATAAAGAAGATGCGGCCAAGGAAGGAGACTAATCCTGACGTTACGGACATCAGGGCTGCGATGCGGTGCATGGACGGCTGAGATGAACAGCAGCTACCCATTTGGCAAAACAGTCCTATTAACAAAAGACAGATGGACCCACACTCCGCGGCTATGGCACCAATAAACTTGGGCACCTCGGCACGAGGAAGTCGCTGGATAAACGAGTCGCAGCGTTCGGCCTGCCCTCTTATTCTACTCTCCCGACAGAGGGTCCAGTATCCACAGTGAAATGTTATGTAGAGTTTCCAGTGGCTGATTTGTATTTTTGAACCGTTTATCTTGCGAGTATAGTCCTCGACTGACCCTCTGACCTTCTCCGTTCCTTCAGTCCAGTTGGACGTCACGAAGGCCGCGATGGTAAGGCCTATGGTCGTCAACGAGAGGAGGAAAGCAAGGCACGGGCAGCGTGCGCGTGACGCTACCATCTTCATCCAACATAGGCCCACCTCAGTGCGCTCGGTCGCCTGGCACCTGTCTGTGATAAGGGATGAGCTAATTCTGATTGACCTATATTGACTGAAATGGGGATTACTCCCTTAGAGGTTCTCATCCCCTTGCCCAATCGAGATGAGTTAAGAAGATCCACCAGCTTTAAGGTAATAAAACAGCAGGTGGGCTAACACCCACGCACAGCACCTCTTCTAGTCTTCTTCAAGCTTTCAACACTGATTAACCCATAGATGTATAGCGGGTGGTTTGGAAGGCCAGGATTGGAGCATTCCTTACTTAGCATGTGACACAAAGGGCAGTACACACATCCGTGGTAATAATTTCTTCCAACGCTTCAGGGCACATTCCCAGCCTCATAAAGCAAATTCAGTTGCCAGTTGTCTATTTCGACATCTTTCAGCAAATGGACATGTAACGTTACCACGCAAGACAAAAATCATCGTATGGATGATTTATGTACGTCTATCAAGAAGATCTTGGATTCACTGTGATGTCCTCCGCTAGGGCGGGTTTCTAGGAGTTGTTTTTTCTAAGAGCTACGAGACAGAAACAGGGACAAATTGATACATTTATCATGTCGAGATACGCTAACGCGTAATGAAAGATGTCACAGCACGTGTAAGTCCAAAATGCCTTAAATTTGCAGACATTTTATGTGTTGAAACTTATTAGCATTTCTTTGGGGCAGATCATCATCTGTTTCGACAAAGGAAACAGTACATCTTAGATCGTCTTTGTTTATTTGCAATTATGTATTCTGTTTTGTGTATGTAAGAATTATAAAGCGATGTAGCAAGAAATATTTCTTTTCAACCTGGCGATATGTTCTGATATATCTTGAAATTCCTCGAGACGTCGTTCCTTAGGCTTTACTTGAAAAATGAAATACATGTTGTCCCATTTCAACGTATTGAGAAAAGTCTCCCGTCGGCAAAAATGCAAACCGTACCATAAGTAAGGGATGCCCCAAACCCTCCAGACAAAACATAGGGTACCGGTGCGTGAAATTGTTAGTCAGAGATCAATGAAGCCGAGATGTGCCCAGTTTTGTAATATTGCGTCAAGGCTGCAACATTGCCCATATGCGACCGGTAATGAGGAAAGGATAGCGAAGAATGCAGTGCACATCTGCTCGCCTGCAGCAGTCTGCGGAGTCTATGTCATTGACGAATGATTTACCCATCTTCCTTTCTATTCAACAAAGTCCTGCATACGTCAAATGTGAGGCCAAAATGCAAACCAATTTTCATGCCGCATCATCGTTGCCACACACACTTTGTTAGTGTGTGAGTAATAACATTAAATCAGTACTGTAAGAGAGTTTGCTTGAATTCTGCCTTATTCTAGGCATTAGATAACGATACAGGAGAGTAAGAACAAATTTTTTGGGCCATATGAATGTGTCACTGCCTTTCAATTTGATTAGGTCATGTCTCGTTGGCAGTCATTTTCTGTGTCAAAATAAATGGTGCTACAAATGCCAGGTTGACATTCACGGATCTTGTACAAGTCAACTAGACCTAGACTGTGAGGCAAATGGATTCCATACACAGCTATAAGACAAACTGTACCAATGGTAATATTCGTCTAGATGTAACTGGATGTAGTTGGTGCCACAGTTAATCCTTGACGGCGACGTCTAGATACCATATATTCAATTTACTTTACTTTACTTTAGATATCATATACAAAGCGTCAAAAGATAATATATTGGAAAGAAAATAGAGCAAAAACGGCACATTTAGGTTGCATGTTCACTTTTTTTTCACCTACGAAAGACCTGCTCTCTCATGTTTTGCCATTGTGTGCTTTCCGTTTAATTCCTAGTGCCCTGATACGATTGAATCTCCCTGCAGTACATCATTTAGGCGAAGAATCGACGCAAATACCAAACGTTATCTTTCCAGTTCTTAATCTTGCAAATGATGCCGGGAGCAAATATATTTAAAGTGTGAGACGTGACTACTGGATTAAGGTCCGCGTGAATTCCTCCCATCTACGAGTGAAAAAAGCCAGGCAGTAGCCGATCCTATCGTGTGGTCTGCGTTGATTAATGTGTTGGGGTTATTCAGGATTACCCGAGGCAGCATTATCAAACACCGCCATTACCTTAACGTATACATAGCTAACTTTAATGAACCCTGAAGGCGAAATGAATTTGTAAGATATCTTGAAATAGGCTAGGGAAACGTTACTCTTCTCATAGGATCCTTAATTATTTTTGACCGATGCTTGTAGATGGCAATAAAGTTCTGGACGTGTAAAGTCGGCTGCACACAAATTTTGTATATAATCGTGTAATTTGCGGCGTTTCTACCAACACCACCACGGATACAGTCAACCACAGAAACGTACAATGAAAGGTACAGCTGTACTAATACTAAACCCATGTGACACTTTAAATATTATTCCCATCTCTGAAAATATGCGAGCCCTGAAAGGACCATGTGATCAAGCATTACCACCGCGAAACATGTATAATCCAGGTTTTACCATTGCTGATATCGCACGAGATTCATTACAGGTGTACTACCTTTGTCGTGATGGACTTACAATTGAGTGCTAAATCTTAATTCAGCATTTTGTGAAATAATTTGGTTTGTAAACAAATTCGGAATTTGGGATCTAACGTCATTCACCATGCAGCCTCTGTCCATTAGCGTCTTTTCAATTCAAAGTAATGATATGGAATGTTGATGTAATGATACATGTATATGGTAATCGTCATCCTGTAATGGCTCGTAGTGCTGTGTGGTAACGTAACGTTGGTAGTTCTATTCAACTTTAAATGTCTAGCTATTCTGGGCTATGAGATTTTACTGTAGAATCGTTTATGTTAAAAATCTATAGTAAACTATCAAAGCCCTAATCCGTATTCAAACGCAATGAAATGTAGCAGCAGACAAATCTTACTAAGTAACTCCTGAAGCCTGATTTCTCACATTTCAGCATTGTCTTTGCAGCGGTAACGTACATGACGTCATAGTCGTCTCAAGGGCCCGGGGCCTTGGAAAGTCTATGTTTAAGAAGTATCAGCCATGTCTTTATTTATCACAATGCCTAATGCCACAGGCGTGCTTTTTCTCGCCTGTTGTGTTACCCGCATGTCATCGTGGAAGCTGTTCCTAACATTGCGCACTGATGTACACTAGTTACACCGAGATATTGCAAGAGAGACAGAGAGTAAAAAAGAGTTAAAACGTATCAAATCTATAAAGAACTAAAAGGCAACATTTGCACGAGGATAAACAACATGTATCGCCCATTATTTCTCTTCCCAAAAAGCGACTGTTCGAATACAAAAATGGAGCATTCCAAAATATTGTTTTACAAACACCGCAATTTGACTATTGTAGATTTGACCATTATCAATGCCATCCAGGCTAACGTTTGTTGTATGGGGGTCTTGTATGTCTGCAATGTTGGTATTTGAATAAAGAATTGAATTGAATTGAATTGAATTGAAGACAGTCAGAAATGGTTCTTACATGACATCACGTATATAAAAGTGTCCTGCTTTGACATTTTTTTACATTTCCTGTCTAATTCTATTGTCTTAAACAGCGACTGGCGCGTATGGCGCTCATCTTCATATAAAGAACAATCGAATAAAAAGTGTGTTTCATTTTCAACATTTAAATGGTCACAAAACTCACGTGTTCTATTATTTAGAGGGGTACGGTTATGCCTTCCAGACTCTATGCGTAGGGAGTGGTCACTGATGCGAAGTTTACACATCGCTCTGCGATGTTCGAAGTTTGCAATGTTTGAATATGTTTCTCTTTCATAATTCTTTTTGAATGTTTTGCAAGTCCTAAATTTTTTGCCTTGATTTTCTCTTACCCCTTTTACATGTAATTCTGAATTGAATTTTTGGATGTGAATGTCCTTCAATCGTTGTTTTAGTTCATTTGAATGAGAAGGTGAGTTTGAGTGACCATTTATGTACAGGTAGGCAAAACCAGACTCCTCTAACATTTTACTTACATTAAATAGGCGGCAGGGTGTTTGTCTTTGATCTAGTTCTTGTTGTACCAAGTAGGCTTCGTATTGAAGACCATCTGTATGTAGTTCATTAACTAATCCAACATAGTAACTGTACATTCTGCTTTGAGCCTCTATAAGCAACGGAAAATGTCCCAGTTCCGCTCTATGGTTTCCTCCGAACTCCAAGGACATATTTACAGAATTTCAAATGTATAGTTTCTATCGGAGACTTTCAGGGCACTCATCGTCATACAGTTGCAGCATACTTCAGACCCATACAATAATGTCGGTACAATACATGTGTCAAACAGTTTACAGTGCAGTGATACAGAAGATCTAGTTTATCCAAGAGTACTTCTTATGTTAAACATTGCTCTTAAGGCCCTCTTCTGAAGCTTTTTCATTGCAGCGCTAAATGTACATTCTACCGTAGAAATAACTCCTAGGTAACAATATGATGGGACTATCTCTATCTCTTTATTACATAGTGAAAAACTAAGATTATTGAATAAAAGGCTTCTTCTATTAAATACTACAATTTTGGTTTTCGCCAGGTTGACGGTTAGCTTCCATTGTTGGCAATACCGGCCAAGAGTGTTAATTGCATTCTGTAGTCCCTCCTTACTTTCCTATAGTAAGACAATATCATCTGCATAAAACAGGCTATTTAGTTTTGAAAATTGTGACTGGGGAGCATCAAGGTGTTCTGCATTAAGTTCATCTACGAGGTCACTAATGTATAGGTTGGATAAGGTGGGGCTTAGAACGCACCCTTGACGGACACCAATTTCAACAGGAAAACTTTCACTCAAGACCGCCTTAGTTTTGACACTGGCTTCGGACTGGTTGTATTTTATCAAAGAGTTTGCCTGAAATGCCTTTGAAAAGAAGTTTGTACAGCAGTCCCTTGTGCCAGATGGAGTCAAAGGCTTTTGATAAATCGACAAAACAAGCAAATAAGCGTTTTCCAGATTGTGTGTATTTAGATATAAGAGTTTTCAGTATGAAGATGTTATCAGATTTTTTTCCAATAGTTTTTCCGGAATCCTATTTAGTTTGGTTTTATGATTTCTTTTTCTTCAAAGAAGGTGGCCAGTCTCTTGTTAAGTATTGAGGAGAACAGTTTACCTAAACAGCTAGAAATGGCGATTCCCCGATAATTGTTGGGGTCGTCCATTCTCCCTGCTTTGAAAATGGGGACAATATAACTTTTGGACCATGTTTTGGGGAAAGTCTTAATAGAGGGAACAATAATATTCTTTTTCCTGCTTTGAGCATTTCGCTGATAATCATGTCGTCCCCGCTGGCTTCTCTGTCTTTGAGGGCGTGTATTGCATCGCTGATTTCTGAGGCCGTAATTGGGTTACCTAAAGGCCCTGGACTTGACTTAGAATTTTGCAATGCCCGGAATTTACGTAAAAATTTCTTTTTCAAAGTTAAGATCAAAAGTTTTTTGTTTTAGTCTTGATTTGCTGTGTATGGTTTTGAAGTGTTCGACCCATGTGTCGGCCGGTACATCTTCTTGAGGTGTTGAGTGAGTCTTTTTCAGTTCGTTAAGCAAGTTACAGAAGGCGGTGGGATTATTATCTTGAAGATTCTGAAGGCGCATTAGGTAGTTGTTTTTTATATTCTCGTTTGCGTTTTCGAACAAGCTTATTGAATTCTTTCTTTTTCTTAAAATAACTACCTACCTCTTAGGGATGGATTTTTTGGGTTGTGTACTGGGAGATATCTGAGATTTTGTAGTTCTTTCCGGGCTTCATAGCATGTTTTGTGAAACTATTTTTGTTCTGTTATGGTCCTTGTCCTGTTACATTTTACTTTAAATGACATCTTTCCGGCCATTTCTAGAATGTTCTGGAACTTGCTAACTTCCTCATCAATGTTACTACTTGCTGGTGTGATATCCTGTCTAATCGATAGAAAGCAGTCTAGTTTTTCAGATATCATCAGACTACTTAAAGCAAGGATGAATTTTTCACCTGCATTTGAGTCCCAAATGACCTTTTTTTGGAGGGGGGCGTAATTTGGGCATTTTTGTATCTTGAATGTGCCAATTTGACGTGCGTATTTTTTATAGTTATCAAGCAGTGATCTGAAAATTCTGATAATTCGTGAACTTTGAATACGTTAATGTTATGACGAAGGGCGCTATTTGCGATGGTATAGTCCACTGTACGTATGCTACAACCTCTAGGTTACAGGTGTAGCGTCCATTTAAATCACATAGGACACGACCGTTAAGAATACGGAGGTCTGAATGAGCACATAGATCAATTAGGTTTTTACCAAAAGATTTCTATCAGAGTTGTTTCTGTGGATATCAAGGTTAGAAAAGGGCATTTCTGGTTCAAATTCTGGATCAAAGGGGTCTTCAGTGCGGTCTTGTAGGGAGCCCTTTCGACTGTTGACATCTCCCCCTAGAATTACATAGCCTTTGGAGCTAAAATTTGCTACATCCCTCTCCAACGTGTCAAAAATACTTACACGCCAGGTGGGGCTAGGGGTCATTGACCTTTAGGTTGTGTTGTTTACGTTCGTAATTGTGAGAGCTTCTACTCGCGAAATTACTGACAGTCGAGCGCCGTCGAGCGCCGTCACGTATCTTCAGCCAAATTACCATAGTTTTGAGTGTTGTACAGCCGCTGACGTATTTTTTTTTATACTGGTATGCTGCATAGGTCATACTCAAGCTCTTTTACGCATTTTCCGTGTAAATCTCATTGAATAAGCCCATTCGCGGTTCCGACTATGTATGTGCAGTGTCAAAGGTAAATGCCCCTGAGACGTCAACAAAACCCGTCTGTGCGTTGTTATGCAAATCTAGACAATGCCGAGACGAGAACTGTTTACAAGCCAGAACTGTTTAAATACTACGGCACTGGAGGCCAAAATGTACGTTTTTGGTAAAAAAAACTCAATAAAATCGTTTTAAAATGAAAATCTGGGGGCATGCACTCACTCTACCTTCATACCAAATTTCAGTTTATTTGACGACCGAGATGAATCGATTTGAAGATTTGACAGGAGAAGAAAGAAACATGACCAACAAGAGTTCCACGACCTCATATCTCCATGAACAATTCTATTCATGCAAATGACTTACACATTTGCATGATATATGCTTGGTCATAAACACCTTTATCAAACTTACACATGTTGCAATATTGACAGTCCTATAATTTTCCAATTAGATGAATTATGGTGTGTTTGCATTAATCATGCAAATTAGGAATTCATTTGTATAATTGGTATCTGTTGATGCACCACTTTCCATAAACTACATATGTTACATATATTTGAGTCTGATAATGGAAAAACTGCAAATATAGATTTTCCTCATTAGCTATGCGAATTAAGTCACAATTAGCATAATTTGCACTACATTATGTATATCTCTGTCTAAGCTACTTGCATACTAAGAATCATATTGACAGTCCTATAATTTTCCAATTAGATGAGATATGGTGTTTTGCATTAATTATGCAAATTAGGAATTTATTTGCCTAATTGGTATCTGTTGGTGATCCACTTTCCATAAACTACATACGTTACATGTATTTGAGTCTGATAATGGAAAACACTGCAAATGTAGATTATACTTATTAGCTATGCAAATGAAGTCCCAATTAGCATAATTTGCACTTCATTGTTTATATCTCTATCTAATCTACCTGCATACTAAATATCATGGGAATCCGTTGTTCCTTTGTTCAGTTATTCTCCTTAGAAGATTTTCACAAAAACGCCCCTGCAGTTCCAGAGGAAGCTGCTAGGGGGCCCAAACCTACACCACTTTTTTATTACATCACAAGCTATCTGCCACCCCAAAATCAAAACCACAGCATGTCCAGGTCAAAAGATACAAAAATTGAAGTTCTGCTGCAGTACCAAGGTCACATACCAGGGGCCCAAAATCGACCTTGAACTTCGGCTTCACAACACCTGCCCACATACCAAATATCATCGTAATCCATCAAGAGGTTCTTGATGTATGCTGACTACAGACTGCGGGAACACAAACAGACAAACAGACAGACAAGCAGACAAACAAACACACAGACACACCCAAAACTATATCTCCATTTTTCATGGAGATAAATATAATATGTATTGCCCATACGAATAGTATAGGCGATACATAACAATATCATCATCATACCTATAGTATGGGCGATACATGATAACATGCACAAATTCAGAAAAGGGAAAACAATAGCATCAACAGTGATAGCAACACTAGCTAACCAATTAGCATTGAAATTGATTGTTAACAGACAGTCGGGAAACAACTACTGGGAAAAAGGAATAATTTTTTTTAGCTTTTGAAAATAACACGCATAATGCTCTCAGCTCAAGAAGTTCAACCAGTACTCCAATGAAAAAAAGGAACATTTTAGTAACTCAGTTCAAAAATCCCAGTTCAAAAATCTGTATATGATATTTTTGGATGAATCATGAAAACAAAAATTTCGTGGTAGCGGCCAGGTTCTAAAACAGATAGGACGTTGACGAAGCTTGTTTACAGGTCTTTTGGCTTCAATATAATATGATGTGCTGAAAACATCATCCGTCATTCATATTGATAAAAATCTTCGGGGATGTGGCCTTGTTCTAAAACAGTTAGAAGATTCGCCTCGGGAGTCAAGGAAGCCCCTTCACTATTTTCCCATGGAGAGGGCTCGGCCATGTTCTAACTATTATATAGTATTATGCTGATATGAAATGATGGATGTACCTGCATATACCTATTAGTGTTTCCTATTAGGTCTACCTCAGTCTTTTTCCTTCTAGAAAAATGCACATAAATCGTCCAAAGTAGTCTACAGACAAATGATAGTAAATCCACTATGTTTGTCCCGCCGCTTGCTTGACGCGATTCAAGAATATAATGTTGTGCTGTGAATTTCAACTGCAACATTGACGTCACGTAGAGTTTACGTGATAAACGCATGGTAATACTGTTTTGACGCGAAAATGTAGCCGTAGGTTGCGGCGCTGGGTTGTATCAAACCTTCCTAAAACTAGTAGGAGTTTCAAACCTCAAATCGCCACAGATAGTTTGAATATCAAAGAAATGTTTAACGTCAGCTACTTTTAAAAGATACTAGCTACAGTGTGAGTAAGAAAATGTAGCCATAGGTGAGGAGGGGGGGCGCTATATTGTATATAACTTGTCACGACCTAATGATGATGATGATGAGAAAAACACGATGAAGTACGCGGTGTTGAATTACATCTGAAATACGTCATGCATGACGCCTCTTGCTGTTACTGGTTCGGGAGTTTATTCTGTTGTGTCGCTAAACGTAAACCTATCTCATTGTTTTGTATAAAGAAGAGTCGTGACTAAGGATCATACTTATGCCGTTCTTTATTGCCCTTGAGAACTGGCTTTAGCATGATACAGGCATGTGGACAAAAGTGACATTAATTGGTAGCGCACCATAACTGGTAGCGCCACGTTATAAGCTATACGTTGATTAAATAGATGCGTTAGACGATGGACGAAAATTGCCCATGAGAACTGGCTTTAGCATAATACACCTCGACATGTGGACATGACCCAAAGTGGACATTAATTGGTAGCGCACCATGACTGGTAGCGCTACGTTATAAGCTATAAGTTGATTAAATATATGCGTTAGACGATGGACGAAAACATATATTAAACGCATTTGATCATTACTTTTTGTCTTTTCTATCTGGTAGTTGATAGTTGTATTCGGCATTTACGATGTTTCCATTTTTACACATGTTGTTCAGGATGCAATAGCAATAATTCATTTGCCTCTATTCAGGATAACTTTATCGGTGGTAAACGATTATGTATTGATGTCCGTATGACATAGATTGCGACAATTTTTAACAAGTTCATAAGATCGTGCATGTACCCCTGTACCTATAGCCCCGCATTAAAGAAACCTAATTATATGATAAACAAAGAAAATGCCACTCTGAAACTACGGATAGAGCTTATGTCGTAATCACTAGGAGTTGTATCAAAGTTATCAATACAACGTTATCTTTAGCTGTTGAGTCAAAGGCCACTAAGTATTTCTCTTCGGGAATTTCACAAAGTATTCTAAGCTAAAACTATTTACAGTACCACTAATGGTTGTGTTGCAAATTGTATAAGGTTTCTTGTTGTCATCGGACATTCCGAGAAAAAACTCATCTTTATATAACTAACGGATAAACTCAATATAATCTACAGATCCACAGTAGCAATGATAGTTATTTTCAATTTTCTGCAATATTTCGAGGACCAGTGGACGTAAACTGCAATATAGTATGTTGATGTCAAGTTGAAATATGGTTAGCTTTCTACATATACATGCACAGGGTGGTGATGTGTTTTTTCCTTCATCTCACGTTCTTCTCACTGCGATGCACAAACTCTGCAAAAACAGAAATAAACAGTGGTGTGCTAAAATAAGGATTATTAGAAAGCATATTTGTGTGTTATAGCTTCCTGAGAGCAACGTCGAGGAGTGGTAACGTATATGGCCTTGTTTGATAGTCAATGTTTAATGATACCAAAACTTTCCAGATGCGTGCATCTTCTTCTCTACCAACTTCAACTTACTGAATGTTCTGTAGCCTATATATTCTATGACCCCACTACCAAGAACGTACAACCAAGAATCATTCTGACACATTTTAAAGGAATAAAACTATTTGTATGAGGTAGAATGCCCGATAAAGGAAGGGTGAACATCATAGTACCTTGTCTCCCGGCCTTGGTCTCATGATGTCAACTCTGTGGTATTGCTTCAATAGATAATCACTACATATTCGGAGTTTCCCCTGTGCAGTATATGAAATTAGTCACAATATTTTACCAGAACAGATTTAACAATACATAGGACATATGAAGGTTTACTACAAAACTGTCTCTTTTTCCATTAACACCCATCAACACGCTACATGTAATTGCAGATTAACTGTATGTAACTAACTTTGAAAGTCGATTTTAAAAATCTCTTAGTAACGTGATTAATGTACAGGAGATACAACCAGGGTTCCAATAAAAACTCCTTTTGCCAGTTGGATACGGTCTTTGCAACCGTTAGATCTGCTTGGAGATTAGGAGATACCATCACAACAACAACAATTTCTTGAAAAGTGTAAAAACAAACAAAGATACAACGCATGAACTGCATTTCAAACACTTAGAACAAATAATGTTGCATACCAGAATAGTTTCCCACAATGTTAGGGACTTGGGCATTGGCTCTTGTGGAACTTCTATCTCAGCGTCTTTGGGGCGGTCTAGCTTTGCTCCTGCCTCTGTTGATCCAAGTCCTCCCCATTGTACCTTAATTGAGAATATATTGTTGATAACAAAGAAACAATTTGACAGAAAACGCATTGCTCGGAGGTTATCTTTCTACCTCAAACTTTCTTATTGTGAAGAAAGTGAACTAGTAGCTCTCCAAACAAAATTCTGTACCGTGAACTTCTCATCACCGTGAAAAAACTGTTATTATTCATTATTCCATATCTGTTCTGCAAATCACTTGCCGCCACCGTGATGTCTATTTTCCTTACACCGTGAAATTTTGCTACCGTGAAGATAAAGTGAATTATAGTAGTTAGGTCTGAGAGGAGACCCTAACATCCCTCAAGCAATGATGCTTATGATAACGTTCTGAAGGATTCAGATCTCCGGTGGATCACGTGATGATGATGAAGCAGCTTACAGGTTATAAAACGTATTCAATGGCCATAACATTACTACGAACGACCATTGCTTGCAACTTTTCCTTTACATGACCAGATGATGTATTGGGGAGGTCATCGCGAATCTACTTTGGGCGATCATCATTCATCTTCTCTGTATTATCCTCGTAGTTAACATGCAGGTTGATTTCAACTGTTTTCTTGATGATCTATGTTGCGTTTGAAGTCTGTACGTCAATTTCTCATGTATCTCCATGTGATTCATGAAGCTTCATGGCAAAGTAGTATTCATGTGCACATTGATTTTTGCAAAAACTGATATCAGTATTAGATACAAAAATGCACCCCCCAGTTTCAATGTCAGCGATAATTTTCCTCATACCTGCATACGGGACATTCCTCCCGCGCCTCTTCCACCGTAGTAGGAAGCACTGACTTTGGGCCACTTGGGTTTCGGCTCTTCCTGTGTACAAAAAAAATCGTCTTGACGCAAAACAAAGAAAGGCTTCTGGAGATCTTTCCTTCATACTTAGCAAATATGTACTCAGTCTTGTTGAAGATGAAATGATATCTCAAACTCTATAGTCCAGAATGGAGGTACACATTAAAAACAAAAACGCAGTAGAGAGAGTCAAAGATAGATAATAAATTTATACCTCTTCTGCTTCTTCTTCTTTGTCACTGATGACCTATAACACAGACAATATCAATCTTATTTCGGCTACAGCAGCTATTTACAGAGATTGCAGCGACAAAATCACAGGCTCCTTGTCTTATAGAGTGATGCAGGATTAAACCTAGAATGAGCCATGTAGACACACGACGGGAGTATAACGCAAAAAAAATGTTTATCCAGTTGCTTGAGTAACTATTTTTGGCGTATAGCGCATTGACTTTCTACCTACTGATTAGAAAGTTGAGAAATACCGTGTTTAAGACAAATGTCAAAGATAAATCTGCTGGGGTAAATTTTTACCTTTATTAACATGAAAAAAATGATAATTTGCATAACATTTTTCACATGTCATGCCAGGGAGACGCCTGCTGGTCAGGGCTACTACTGTTGCCACAATCACAAAAGCAGCGGGTGAGCTCTGTATGTTAACTTTATAAAACTGAGCTCGTCTGCAATTCTAGAGGCTGGCCTTCCTTGTGGGTGTAATACGATACTGGTTATGATTATAGGCCTGTTTAGAAGGTGTAAAGGAAAAGATTTGACTCACTACGTAACAGCAGAGAAGCTGCCAGAACCACCAGAGAAGCAGTAGCGCCAGGAGGAGGAAGAGGAAGAACACGGGGAGCACGATCGCTGACACATCTGTCTGTGAAAATTAATATAGATAATAACCCTTTATTTCCTGTCATATGCACGTGTTTTGTTTGTTTGAACCTTGTTCATATCTGAGAAGCCAAAATCGGCACCTAGATCGCTTTTCTTTGAGGTGATCGGCGAAGAGGTAAGGGTCAGACAAAATATTACAGAGGTACACAGTCATTTTTAAAAGTCCTAATAATGTTGATTTGATTATATGGATGGCATCCTCTGGGAACCCCAAAACGGATGCGAGCGTGCGAATGAAAAAAACATCAAGTGCTTTTCAAAAAAGCTGGCGTTTTGGCTACGTTTATGAGTGTGAATTGTCTTTTCCCTTTTCTTGAAGTAAAATCTGCCAGAGAAAGTCACTCAAGGGCTGTTGAGTCTATAAGAAAAGTTGTCATTTTGGGAAAGGAGTACTGTTTTAATAGAGAAAGGCAGATTGGGGAAAGCAATTTTGAAGTTACGGCACTTAACTTAAGTGCTTTTGAAAAAGCTGGTCTTGGCCTACAACTTGTACTTATTTCTAAAATGCACAATAGGCTCATTATAAAAGCTATCAATGTAATTATGTACATAGCACGCAATAAAACATAAAATTTGAAAAAGCACCATTGAATCATAAGCACTATGGTAATTTAAAAGTGAAATAGAGGTTCATAACAGCTAAGGTTCTATCTAAAATGACTACCAAATGTCAAACAAGTATTTAAACCAATGAACAGCTGCCTCATCCCTATTATTCTGGTTTCCGCATTTACAACATTTCTTCCTTATTTTCCTGGATAATTTGGCTAAAATTCATGAAAATTCCCATATTTTTGTGCCGAGCGGCGTCACTTTCCACGTCCGTGTTGTCTGAATGAAGTCGTTACTGAACAATGGAGCATTTGCTACTGTAACAAAGGATCGCTGTTTTGCAAACAACATCAAGAGCCTCTGTTTACATCGGGAATAGAAGTTTAGTGGCGAGTGTTTTGCAAGAATCATCTTACCGCGCATAGGAGCCGCTGCACGGTATTTTCCATTACAATGAACAGAAAAATTCGAATGCCGGGTTTGGAATCTATGAATTAAATGAATATTTGAAAATAACAAATATAAAATATTTATTTATCTATTAATGAAAAAAATAAAAATATGATATTCATAAATATGATATTGATAGATTAATATAATATTGATATATATTTTTGATATTTAATATCTAAAAATAAAAAAAATCCATGCACTGACTCGATCCTGGATCCTCCTGATCCGAAGCACTACGACGTAATATGTTGAGCTAAGCTGTAGTGTGTTACCTGCGGCACTGTACATAATGCTTTAACCTCACTACATGGTATCATTTATGTCGATTTTTGGTCGTTTTCTTGACGAAATCATTTTTTTTCTTCTGCAATCTTGTGGTATAGATGTAATATGGTCATTTTTCAGGATATCAAAGTCCGAAACCACAATGCAATGATATTTCCGAACAGTTGTAGCAGTTACATGCGGTCGCCCTCCTATGTGTCATGCAAATCAAGCCTGCCTGAAATTTCTTGCTCACTTGCCATATAAGGCAACGGCTATACAAGAATTTTGGAATGTATTGCCATATAAGGTCATATGGTGTGCGACACAGTGTTGAACCATCGAAGCATCCTGCATGCATGCAGGCCCATGCATCGAAGGTAAAAGCCAAGACATTGCGTTTCGGCGCGAAGGCGCCAAAACGCAAAAAGGTTGTAAAAAAAAGAGTTACCTAAATCATCAAAAATGTACGTGGTCGGGAAGGTTGAACAAATTACTAATACACAGAGTATGGTATAGCGAATTATGGATTCTTCATTTTCACATCTTCTTCTTTGACTTTGGAATTGATTTTAATATTCTACGACATTGGTATCAGTTTCCAATATTTCTTTTTTCTACTCTACATCATATGTTTGATCATTATGGAGCTGCTTTGTGCGATGTACAGTATAGTCGAAAACTCTTTTTATTTTTGGAAACGAACGAAAATTGATGCGCGCGCGGATGTCATCCATATAATCAAATCAACATGGCCTAACTCTATCAACATATATCATTACATATATATGGTACAACATATACAATTGGTACAACATACAACATATAGTAGGGCTAGTGTTGGTTCATGGTCCGTGTCCGTTCGTTAGGACGTTGTTAAATGGAGGTCCCGTGTTTGGGGAGAGCCACACCCCGCGCACGTTAAAGAACCCACCACACCTTTCGAAAAAGAGTAGGGGCATGCCCCGGGGGGCGATGGTCCAAACCTTACAGTCTGGTCTGGGTGATAGTCACCTGTTATGTCAATAGTAGTCCACTGTTTTCTGCTGCTGCAGTAGTTGAAACATTGATTGTTATGTCAATCCTTCCACAAATGTGGTCAATCCTTCCACAAATGTGGTCAATCTGAATAAATAAATAAATTTCCGTTACTTCAAGAGTCTCTTTAATAAGTCAGATTCGGAGCCGTACGTGTGTCTGGCGGTAGGCAGTTCCAGACATTTGGTCCACGGTAGGCTACCGATCTTCTGAAGGTCTCTCGCTAAAGTTTGGGGACAACCAGCTGACTGCTTGTGCTTTGCCTGGTTTTCCATGTCCTTTGGTACAGTACAAAAACATCTGTCGCATGTAGGGTAGCAGTTTGTAGTTTAGGGCGTTTTGGATTAGTACTGGTGTGTTACTTTACTGTCTTTTCAGCCCAGCCGAGAGAGCACTTCGGTTGATGGTGTCCTGTTCGGGGCCTTTAGTGTCAGTTTTCCAGCCCGATTCTGCATACTTTGAATCTTCTGTAGGTCCTGGTCGGGGGCAGCTTCCCGTGATGTGCAGTCGCATGTGATGCGGGGTAGGAAGATGACATTATACAGGGTACAAGTGCTGAGGTTGATATGAAAGGGTTGGGAAAATAATAGAAATTGGCCAAATAGAGTGAATGGTATGCTAAGGGAGTCGGCTACGGAGAGAGGGTCAAATCTGCCAAACTGCGCCTGCGAATGAAACCCTCGATGGCCAAACTCCCCAGGCAAATATTCTCCTTATAGCCGGCGCGGTTAGTCTGGTACAGACTTCTTTGCCTGGTCCCTCACTTGAGCTGTCGATTGATAACCACACAAAGGTAAGTGTATTTGTCACATGTTTTTATGTTGACGCCGTTGACATCCAAGTTGGGAATGTTGCAGCTTGCCAGTCTCCTGCTTGTTCCGATGAGCATGCTTTTAAATTCATTGAAAACGATAACTATAGCTCACTAATTTTGTTCTTTAATCTGCAAGTTACTTTATTTGCTGGGTTTTCCATCGTTGATTGATTATGTATTAAGAAATCTCATAAGAATTCGAAAGGCAACATTTGCACGAGCAAATACAGCAAAGTTCACCCATATCCCTCCCCATGCAAAACTAACTTGTTCCAAAGCCACACCTGAACCAAAGCATATACTAAAACTAGAAAGGTAATACATGTAATGGACTCTTCCGGTGGCGACTGGACCAACAAGTATCATGCAAATTTCCGTATGTAAACAACTACACCTTGCTTGCCAAAGATTTCTTCTATGGAAGAATTTCGATTTCGCAATTCGATAGTCCAGAAGCTTTAAAAAATCATGCTGGACGTACTGCAAATTTCGATGCGCATTTCGTACTGGAATACAGATCTAGAGCATTACATTTATGATAGAAACACCTCAAGAAAAGCTTACGTGTTGCAGAAACTCGCGCGTATTGAACGCCACATACAAATGAATGTAGCTTAGATCATTACAAAACGTCCATTATTGCATGGGGAGGGATTAAGATATGATGTGTTTGCTTAGGAGCAAATGACGGTCTTTCTGGTTTCAAAAATGATTTTGAAGGGCTGTATACGTATGCCAAACATATGACTGAGGGCCTGAGAACATGCACAAGAAAGGCACATGCCAAATCTCACATTATTGTTGCTTAAAGGCACCCAGAGCATTTTATGAGGCTTGAAAGCTGGAAATATTCTAGTTGCTGTAATCTCTATGAAATTGACATTAGATGCCACTGTTTATCACATTTTTGTGATAATTTCATATCAATAGTGCTCATAAGTGGCAGAAAAATAAGTTACATGGTGATCTTTTAGTTTCACGCGCCTAGTATAAACAGACTGATACCATAGCACCGCCAACATCCGTCAAAACGTAGAAATGCAAAATAAAACCATAAAGATGCAAATATTTGTTGGACATGCAGTCACTCTCTCAGTTTTTCAATTCGTGTTTCAAGCCTCATAAAATGTTCTGGGTACCTTTAGTACCGTGACCTAGGAACTGAAGATACATATATTTAATTGTTCTGAAAATAGCCAAAAATTGAGAAAGATAAATCTGAAGTAATGTATGCTACAATTGTGACCAAAGTCCTAGGCAGTCCCATACCACTTTTGGTATAGATACTAGTGCACCTAAGCCAGAAATGCAAGGTAAATTTATTAACCAAATTTGCCAATTAGGCCCTTGCATTTGTTAATGTAGTGCTCCCATTGGCTGTCACTTCCAACACTATATATGGCATTGGAAGTGACAGAAGTGGCAATATATCACCCAAATAAGCCCCAAATAAATCATTTTATGCGATGTTTTCCAAAAATGAAAATGATCCTTTCAGTAAATATCCAACTCTACTGAATTTCAGGTTTTCATACCATGGAACCAAAGGCTAAGATATACGTTTTGTCCATGGTCCAGGACAACTTTGATTACCTGAGAATTTTGATTTAATCATCTTGATGGAATATGAATATACATGACCTGAATACAATCGCAAAATCTTTAATTAGAAACAAGTGGTCAGCTACAAATTAGAGAGATGACAATAGAAAAGCAACCGACAGATGTTACTAGATGTAAGTTCAAATGGAATTAAATTATCTCCAAAAGTCACTCTATAAGGTGTTACGACGTTCTTACCGGAGTACAATCTAGAGCTTCAATGGTAACGTTGCTGGAAATGAAGGTCTTTCCGTTGACGCTTACTTGAAGCACAACGAAGCTATGAAAAAAGAGCAAAATACAAAATTCTTATCATTCACGGCGTTCCTTTGGACTTCGTTTTGTTAGTATTGATGCAAAAAATATGGCAATGGTAGGACCATCAATTACAATTTACAAATGACATCAACTTATTATGACAAACCCACCCTTAGGCAATTGTTGTGATCTTGATTAGCAAAGTTTAGGATATTTAACAGTTAACTCCCTTGGTAATTTCCACTACATTGGTGGAAGCTGATGAGCCAATACTAAAGTCAGTAACTGTCAACCGGGCGTGTCTAAAACGTCAAGCGCGTTTAAGGAGATGTCAGGACATACCTTCCAGGCTCGTCAATCTTAGGAGCTGGGCAACGCAGATAGTCGCTTCTCACTTCCTTCGGCCTGTAAACTGGAGAGTATTACTTATTATAGATTGCAGCTTATAATAGATAACGTAACACGATTCATCAATGAGTATATATTATTATATTAATATACCCAGATAACGTCGACCAATCAGAAATCACTATTTCATATCGCATATGACACTGTAACGTCATAGAAGTGCCACAAGTGGTGAATGATAAATATCAAGTGGTCAATTATTACAATAAATGACTCCTTCACCTGTTCTATTATGTAGGGGAGAGGACTATTTTCGTCAATATCGATAGCACTTTTCTCTGTTAAAAAATACCGTCTTTTACCGTCTTAAAAGAAACCAGATCTTACATGTAAATACATGTACATGACAAAAACAAAGAATCATTACAATACAAGTCAAATTTAAACAGGAAGGGACGAACACACTATTCTTGACACCCTCACTGGGTGAAACCGCCCACAGCCTTATATGGCTAGATTTTGTTGACCAATCAGAAGGAGTAGAGAAGATATCCGTGTTGCTCGCTCGGACTTATTCGGTGGTCATAACAAAGGACCAGGTCTTATGACGCGAAATACACTTTGGGGTGTGTCATTGATCCTTAATTGTACACGTTACTGGTTTGGATGTTGTTATTCTGAAAAAATTCACTGGAATCAAAAAGATAAGACATGAAATAGTTTTATTATTAGAATACAAGAAAATAAGACTAAATGACTAAGTACCTTGGTTGTCTGTATCGTTCAGTCTGAAGTTGCAGAAGACGTTTGATATATTGTCGGTTTTTCTGAAGCCATTTCCCCAGACATCAACCTCAAACCCAGCTGGGGAAAATCAGCAGGTCAGAACATGCGCATGTTACATATTTGGAGAGGATAGACACAACTTTTCTCATGATGATAGCTTGCTATATTGGATTGACATTTGGACTATTGTGGACAAGGACTTTTTGCAGGAAGAAACGAAGTGGTTTGAAGTTGTATATTTACCGTCAGCACAAACAAACGGCGGTGATGCGGACAGGATTTCTATGCAGGATTTGTTGACGACCTAAGAAGTGGTTGGGAATAGATGTACACAATGTTTTGCTTCTACATATCATATGTATGACTTAAAACTTGCTATGCCATTCAATATAAAACCAGTGTGGCAATGAAAACCCATTCCCATGGCGAGCGTGCATCTATTACCTTCACCAAGAATACGTATATTTGTCTGTGGACAGCGTAACGTGTCAGATTGTGCTCTCCATGCTTTCTACTTCGTTATTTTCTTTGTCCCTGTGGAGTTTATAAAGAAGAAAAAAAATGACAAAGCAGAAAGCCCGACGAAAACGCCTAAAACACGTCAAAAACCAGCCGGAACCCTCTGCTCAGATTGTTGATGAATCTTGATGATATTTGGTATGTTCAAGGAGGTTAAAGGTTTAACTTCCTTAGTTTGTTGGTGATGGCGGTTGGCAAAAGAAAGAAACAATTAGGTTTTAGGCCCCATGGCAGCTTTCTATGGCACTTCAGCGGAACTTTCGGTTTGGATATCCCTATCTCGTTTTCTAAACAAGCTGTATATCTTAGTAGGTAGATAGGCTCAACATAAGAGGCGCCACAAAGAGTACTACAAGAAGCTGTTTGGGTGCTCAGACGGTGTCCACAAGATACGCCGTGCAATTTCGTAGAACAGAAGGTAGATTGCATTATGATTTCATCAGGCGTTCCTGGTGGGTAAAGTTAACGTGACCTTTCAAATGTTATCGGATCAGCACTACGGTAAGTCGTTATCGGAGACATGTTTCATTACGTGGCATTGTAAAAGAAATGAAAAAGTGGTAGCTGCCGGCCAAGAAAACTACAGATAAAGAGCAAGCTGGCACAGAGAGCATGATGAATAACATGTTATCCGCTATGTTTGCAAAATTGATGTGGCTGTCGTTACATATTTAACGAGGGATTTGCTAGATATCAAATGACATTGTATGTTATGTATTTGTACAGAGATTAAGTAAATTGCGTGATGCAAGCTGATACTGTTATTTCAATTATGCATGGTCAACGAAACTTTCACCCTATCTAGACCAGTTGGGTTTTTTTATTCCTGGAGCGCCCCCCCCCCCCCTTAAAGCTTCCAAACAGTATATGATCACAAAATTTGCAGGGGATGATGTACATGCAAATCTTGATCACCCCTGTAATGTTAGTATCGTTATGACGTAATTATGACGTCATCGTACCAATTTAGCAGAAATTATAGATATTTAATCATAAATGTTACAGTAGATTACATACGATATTAGTGATGTAGGAAAACAAATGTGGTTTAGCAGGAAAACCTTGAAACCGCAAAAAAATGTATATTATCATCATAGAATACTTACCTACTAAATTCTATGAAAATTCACCAAGTTTGGTAGTCCTTGCACACGTCGTTCGACAGTTATACGACGTGAAAGTTTGGCGCGGGCACTTTTTAGCCACATAACTAATTTGTCACTATCAAGCTTATTGGTCGCAACTTTAACTCGTCATGTTTATTCAGCCGAAACATCGTAACGCCGTTTGCAATAATTGCCATCGGGCAAGTATACAATTATAGAACAAGCAATGCTACAGGTGGGGATACAAAGGCTGACTTAAATGAAAGCTACACAAAAAATTGAAAAGTCTGCTATAATATGCTTGATATATCCCAAAGTCAAGTTCTTACTTCAATTTGTTTCACATAAGTCTGTCATAGTTCTGGGATCTTCCACTGTTTGTTACTTATGCCGTGCTGACGTCTTCTCACCTGATCATTGAATTATGTGACTTCAGTGTTCGAAATTTGTCACCTGTTGATTGAATTATAGACGTCAGTGTTCTAAATTTCCCAAACAGAATGGATACTGCTTTTCAGACTAGCTTTCGTGAGGATGGAGGTCGAGGAACTTTCCGTCGAATGTGCTGAAATTGGCGAGTTAGTGGCTTTGAATTCTGAATGCTCTTCGAAATCCATCCTCAGGAAAAGCATTATTCATTCACGCCATATAATTCAATCATCAGGTGAGAAATTTAGAACACTGACGTCATATAATTCAATCATCAGGTGAGAAGGCGACAGCACGGCATAAGTAACAAACAGTGGAAGATCCCAGAACTATGACAGACTTACCCCTAAGCGATTTCAGGGGGTAAAACTTGAAATATTCTGGGGAAAACAATTCTGTTTTGTGAGGTTGAAATTTACATTTACTTCCCTATATTAGCACATCTGCATCACTATTTGATACTTAGGGCATTTAGAAATAGCACAGAAGCAAGCCACAAAAGGAGTATTATATTTATTGGGTCCCCCCAAAAATCAGCCCAGAATCCAGCCGTAACCGTTTTCTGTCGACAATTTTCGGTAACTTCCGGCCGCGTGACGTCACAATGCACATTGAGCCATGACCACGTGATTATTTCTTCGGAAGCGTTCGGGACTTATCGGTCAGAATCGTGCATGTTCGGAAGATTTGAAATGATGGCTGGCCTCCAAGTGCTCAGATTTTCAATGAGTTCCCAGCACACAACGACATCACATTTTTGCTCCATGATGGTCGATATGCGATGGGATAGTATTATCTAAACTTACTATGGATAGAAATCAGAAAAAATTGATTTTGAATATTAGACTTTCAGGGCCCTAATATTGCTTAGGTGGCCTTTAAAGGAGCAAAGATACGATGTCGTTTGTTTGGTGAGAACTGATAGAAAATTCAAGCCCTAATCAAGGACATTATGTCCTTGCCCTAATAGACTGAAGTGTCCATCACAATTAGTGGTTCGACCAATGAGAGAGTGACTGCATGTCCGTCAAATATTTGCATTTTTATGTTTCAATTTTGCATTTCTACGTTTTGACGGGGGTGGGCGGGGCTATGGTATCGGTCTATTTACACTTGGCACGTGAAACTAAAAGATCACCATGTAGCTTAATTTTGTGCCGCTTTTGAGCACTTTTGATAAGAAATCCGCACGCAGATGTGGTTAACAGAGCAACTAGAATATTTCCAGTTTTCAAGCCTCATAAAATGCTCTGGGTGCCTTTAAGTGAAACAAGTGTAATAAGGTGCCTTTCTCTAGTACTAAGACAGTCACTTAGTTCTTGGTACAATATCAAGGTAGCAGCACACAGTATTTCGCCGCGACCCCCGGAGCTGTGACGTAGCGGTAAAAAAAAATAGTGCGCCCTAAACCTTGAACCGTGTGTAAAAACGTTGACGTGAATACCAGCGAGGCACGAAATTTACTGTATGGCAGTATGATAAGTGGGCTTTCAGATCGTACGAATGAGATTATGAAGTTTTCCCATTCGGCGTATAAATGCGCGTGACCTGTGCAGCTGCCTGCCTAGGTGAATCGGCTGCAGTTCCGAATAACCCCTCATGACCCCATATCAAAGTGGCCGTGAAATTGTAATGAAACCATGACTTTTTGTTGTTTTCAGTTATTTTGTAGATCGTACCCTTGACTTCAACATATTCGTTTGTCGCGATTTTGTAGGGTACCCTACTATTATTTTATCCACGTCGATGTTGGTCACTTTGTGGTCCTTAACTATAGAAACCCCCATAGGCCGAAAACTGTGTTCTGCTACCTTACGCCTACAGTAGACGGAAGCACTTTCTCCTGGCTTGTTCTGAGAAATAGGGCAAGTAGGCGGGTGACTGACGATCTTAAGGACCTCTCATCCCGGGGGTCGAAGCCTGACGCACGCCACAGTCACGCCACTGTCTGGAATTGGTGATTCACTACAAATCATCTGGATGGGGGCCTGGCGAACCTCCATCTCGTATCAGCCATACGGTGATTTACACCATTCACCCAGACGAGAGACCTGGCGAATCCCCGTCTTGTATAAGCCACGAAAGGGTATGTCACCCCGTGAATAGTTTCATCAGGTCGTAAGTCACTGAATAAAAATACTCTTTTTACACAACCAAGAGATTTATTCCACCGACGTTTCGGTGACCATCTGTCATCTTCTTCAAGACAATTCTGACTGTTTCATATAGCAATGCAGCACAGCCGGTGGAATAAATCTCTTGGTTGTCTAAAAAGAGTTTTTTTATTCGGTATGTCACCCCGTAAGGGGCAGTATAACCCCGACGGTGCGAAAGCACGTCCACTGATGACAGATGTTATCATTTTTTTACTCCACCAGCAGTCGGTTGCGGGCACTTTATCAAATGCTTTGGCAAAATCCGTAATTATAAAACAACTCTAACCTGCCAGTGGTCCCCAAATTACACCGCTTTTCCTGACACCAAAAGCTATCAAATCAAGACAAAAGGTACACAAACCGGTATCCGCCATGAAGCCTAAATTCTGCATTGGGTTTCGTCTTCCCAATACCTATCCACATTCTAAATATCATTGATTATGCAAATTGGGTCTTAATTTGTATAACTGACATCTATAGCTGTACCATATTTCTTTCTTCGTTAATTATGCAAATTAGCCCTAATTTACATAAATAGTGGTTCATCAGGTCAATCATTACTTAGGGTCTCTACATGCGCCAACCATTTCCCCAGCTATTCTCTTGCTTCGTCTCAAACACAATACATGTATGCACATGCTATGGTCTCAAATCTATACACGAGCCTAAGAGGTATCTACCATAGCATGTCCAGAACTGGAGATATAAAACACGATAGTTCAGTTGTAATACCACATGAGGCCGCCAGGAGGTCCAAAATCGTAATCAGTTGCATATGTTACATGTTTGAAAATCCTGACGCTGAGGTCTATGAAAGACGTGTCAAGTTCGTTGAAAGCATAGAGCGTGACGTCAGCTATTTGCATATCAGTTGATCGTAGCTCACGCGTTTTAGGACACCTAGAAATCTCTAAGATAACAACTATTACATCTTTACAGCTCACAGAAGGGAATACCAGAAGAATTCGTAAGATCTTGCCAATAGAACGACGGCCAGTGCGATTGAGCTACGGTCCATTGACATAAAGGACGATAACATGGCGGTCAGCACCTGCCCACTTCGTTGATATGGGAAACGCTACATAGGTGCAAACAATGAAGTTTCTTTACCACATCAATGATGCTATCCAACGCTTCAAACTCGTGTTGAAGGTACACATAGTCCTTGGGAGGTTTGTCTGCCACGTATTTCAACTGTAAGATGGGTAGAGATAGGCGACAAGAGAACATAGTAGAAAGAATTTGATTCGTTAATGCTGTTGGTAAAAGTTAATTATTTGTTCTGCAATGAAGTTAAGGCAGCACTTATAACTAACATAGTAGAAAGAATTTGATTCGTTAATGCTGTTGGTAAAAGTTAATCATTTGTTCTGCAATAAAGTTAAGGCAGCACTTATAACTAACGCTATATAAGCTAGACATCGCTGTCAAAAGGAACTCTGAATAGCATTGACACGTTTGACATCGCTGTAATATTGGCTTCCGTCTTGCCACCAACTATGGGTGACCGTTGATTACACTGTGATAAAGCAAGTGTAAGAAAAATGACTTGTTTCAAGCCTGTAACAATATTACAATTTAGTACGTCATGAACTTTTCATAAATGTTGATAATGTATACGTGTTGGAAATTGTGTGCTGGCATGTGTCTGCATTTCCACTTCGTATTCTTATTTCCTTCCCTTTTTTTCTTGAAAAGTGTAACACCATCGTTCTAGTCATGGAGGACATCTCACCTGGACGGCGTCATAATTTCCGACTCCAATTGCAAAGACCGTTGCTCCTAAGGATCTAGACTTGTCTGCCTGGAAAATGGAAATAGCAACAATATACACAGGTCAGGTATCATGTTTCGGAAGATGATAAACACATGTGACTGCCCTAACATTCTATGCTATACAAACCGTAGCAAAGTAATTTGACTATATCATATGATCTTATATATATTGGTGCAATCTTACCTCATTAAACGACTGAGGCTCATCGGTGAGTTTTCCATCCGTCAGCGCAAATATTATGCTAGCGGTGTCTCCCCCTATTGAATGATAAGACCAAGGAAGAATTTTAGCACCTAAGTCAGGGTCTTCTCTGGGTACTTCTGCAAGACTATGAACATTACATGTTGCATCAATGTTCTTTAAAACTGTATTCAAACTTGTTTGTAGACCTTTGTGTGGGGGTTATCATTCGAAATTCTAGTGTCATCAGAATAACGACCTTTAACAAAGTAAATGTGCACGTTTCATCACCACTGAAATTGAACATATGGTTTGTTATCCTTACTAGCAAGCTTTGATATGTATATTCTATAAGGCCTTTTCAATATCATTGAAAGAACCTTGTGAGCACAGTTTCGTTTTTTCGTCGTCAAAAAGAATAAGGGATTATTGAACAATTATCTCAACACAGTGTTCTTTAAAAATGTAGGACATTTAACTGGGTGCAACACTTACCTAGAGCCTCAATCTGAGCATTTGCCTGTAGATAGAGAGAAACGGTTATATAATTATATCATACAACATGTATGGTAGTCCGCTGGTAACACTTACATGTAAATATCCCACAGATAAGCATAGCCAGGTGACTGTCAATCCAGGCAGTTTTATGGGGGGGTGCAAAACAAGGTACAATGTCCAGATTAATAGCATACGATTTAAACTATAAATTACTGAGATTATATCCGGACATTTCGAGTGAAATCCATTACCCTTCTTTAGCGTCACTAGAATGCAGGCCTGCTAGAATTAATGAACATCGTCACATATATTATATTAATGTTATGACGTAATGATGATGTAATGGTCAAGTGCGCACGAGGTCCGCTGTCCGCCATCTTGTTTATATATTGTTCGGTTGCACTGTTTGAGAGAGCTCCTAGTAAAGTCGCGTTTATCTCCGTCTCGGACCTTCTCCCGTGTCCATAGCTGTAGTATGGCAAAGTCACAAACACATGCATAAGCTACATTGATATGTAAAATGAGTTGGGATAGTAAGACAACACCATAGGAAGTTATTGTCCTTTGGGTGGCAGCAGTCAAACCTGACGAAAGGTGGGTGAAAAACCTTAGCAGTCATAGACTCTCAGACTCAGAGAAGTGACTACTTTCCAGGGACTGAACTTTGCTGTTACTCCTAGGAACATCCCCACCATTGACATATATATACAGTTACAGAGACTGAGTCAGCCATACGTTGTGCACGTCTTCCCCACAAACAAGCCGAAGCTCTGCGAACCAAAGTTGCCACAACACCGTTGTCCTGGACAGAGCAAGGTACATTACGTATAAAACAGGGGGGACTTCGTGAACAGATCAAGGACATCCGGCTTAAGAGCGACGAGGTCATCACCTCATATGACGTCTGCTCTTTGTTCACCTGTATTCCACCGAAGGGAGCAGTAACCGTCGTAAAGGAGTTTCTAGACACGGACACCACTCTGGATGAGATACTCGGTGCAGACTTCAGCGAAAGGTGGCGGACAAGTTTATCGAACACATAAACAACGTGGATGGCAACATTAAGTTCACCCAACAGATGAGCCAGGACAACTCACTGTCCTCCTTAGACTCAAGAGTGAACATCCAAGAAGATGGCCATATACAGGTTGACGTGTACAGAACCCGACTCACACAGACCAGTACCACGCTCGTACCGGCCAGCGCCCCGGAGAAGCCATAGGATTTAAATCGTGGGCTTAGAAAATTATATCACATCAAGCTCAACAAAATATACTTTCTGGAATTCACAGCTGTCTGTTTTGTTTTGTTAGTTTGTTTGTTGACAGATCCTCAGTAGTTATGTGTGCACACCAGTATGGGCGATCTTCTACATTGTTACTGTTAGTTGAACCGTTATTTCTTCTAACTACATATGTAGCACGGTCTAAAACACGACGTAAGTTGGCGATTTTGGGGGGTAAAATGCTGTACATTAGTTATACGTTCTAAGAAACGGAGATCTACAAAGTACCTTATTGTTGGCGCTTCACAAAGGGGAGTATGTCACGGAAGGGAGTTTGCCACGGGAGGGAGTTCGCTTCGCCGCGAGTTACCATCTCGTACCCAGGTTACTTTGCGCAAGCAGTTCCCTGATTGGCGGCCGGTCAGTCCTCGTCTTCTCGGTCCCAGGATCCGCAGTTCAACCAAATAGCGCCACCATGCGATCTGTTTATGTATTGCGCGTATTATACAAAGGCTTCCAATGCTATTTGGGTGGGTCTTCTTTTTTTGTTTCGACGCTGCGGAGGAGCGTGGACCAGTACCTAGCTTTTGACTCCCATCACCCCTTGGAGCAAAAGCTGGGTGTCATAAGGACCTTGTTTCACCGGGCTAACACCATCATCACATCAGAATAGGCCAAGTCTAGGGAACAACATCAACGGGTATCCCGGCACTTCAAGTCGGGTCAGTTATACTAGAAACGCCAGATGAAAAGGCCAATGCCCTAAACGATTTCTTCATACAACAGACAGATCTTCCTGCCAGAGACGACCCAACCCCAACATTCCAACCTACCGCCATCCCTGGAACAGTTCTTGACTCACTTCAGCTATCACTTGACGAGGTACGACAACAACTATGTGCCCTCAAAATCGGAAAGTCATGTGGTCCCGACAATATCACTCCGAAGCTCCTACGCCTAGTAGCAGATCCTATATCAGGACCTCTAACTCAGCTGTACAACAAGTCCCTCCTCCTTGGACAAGTTCCTTCGGGGTGGAAAAAAGCAAACGTTACCCCCATCCACAAAGCCGGCAACCGACACCTAACAAACAACTACAGGCCTACATCATGCGCCTCTCTAAAACGCAAAATCAATAACTTAGCTTCTCAGTTCTCAAAATGTCCATGGAGACTCGATATTCGCCAAGCGTATTTCTGCAATCTAAAATTTTACAAGAAGAAAATCAAAACAGAAAAGCGACTTTTAAACGAAAGGAAATGGCACAAGCTAAGCAAGCTCAGTAAAGAAAATCCACAAAAGTTCTGGAGGGAGTTGAAGCTACAAAAGCAGGATGAAAGTGATAAACAGGACATGGACCATAACATTAGCCCCGAAGAGTGGAGAACTCACTTCAAAAATGTAAATGACCTCGTTGAAAGTAACGAATCTGATAAAGATTTTCATCAACATGTTTCCCAGGTGAATCCTGAACTTTTAAAGACGACAAGCAAAAACACTGATACACATTCTGTAAATAACAAACCCACAGACAATATTACAGACAACATAATCCACAATCTAGAGAAACTAACAGAAAAACCTCTGGACTCCGACATTTCAGCAGAGGAAATTATAAAGGGGCTGGGTAAATTGAAATGTAGCAAAGCATGTGGAACAGATTCTGTCTTAAATGAAATGTTGAAATATAGCAATACACAACTTATACAACCATTGCAAAAACTCTTTAATATAGTTCTTAACTCTGGAAATTTCCCACAACAATGGAGCCAGAGCATTCTCGCACCAATACATAAGAGTGGCAATGTATCGAACCCGTCAAACTATAGAGGAATTGCCATTTCTATTATTCACACTAATACTGAGCAACCGTTTACAGCGACTTCTAGAAAACAACAATATTTTGTCCCCCTTTCAGTCTGGATTTCGAAATGACTTCCGGACTAGTGATAATATCTTTGTGCTGAAAACTCTTATAGATAAACAGCTATCTGTACCCGGAGGAAAATTATACACATGTTTTGTGGACTTCAGAAAAGCCTTTGATTCTGTGTGGAGAAATGGTTTATTCTACAAAGTCTTATCCTCAGGTATCGGTGGAAATTTCTTCCAAATTCTACAATCAATGTACAGTAATATAGAATATTGTGTGAAGACATCCCATGGTCTCTCAGATTACTTCAAATTATCTTGTGGTGTACGTCAAGGTTGCAATTTGAGCCCACTCCTTTTTAATCTATTTGTAAATGACCTTCCAGCTACATTAACATCACCATTATGCGACCCTATAACCTTAAAAGATACTCCCATAAGTAGTCTCCTCTGGGCAGATGACCTTGTGCTCGTTTCACAATCAGAAGCAGGTCTGAAACAATGTCTAGAAAGACTAGATACATTTTGTTCCACTTGGAAACTATCTATTAATAGAGGAAAAACCAAAGTAATGATATTTTCCAAAACTGGGCGAGCTAGTAACAATAAACGCTCTCCCTTTCAATCACAAGGACAAACTATAAACTTCTCAAACTGTTACACATACTTAGGAGTAGACATCACACCATCAGGATCATTCCATCGTGCCAATAGACAACTTAGAGTTAAAGCACTGCGGGCCTCTTTTAAACTTAAATCATTGCTGGCATCAAATCATAATCCGTCAATTTCTCTCGCTCTAGATTTATTCAATAGTCTCGTCAAGCCGATTTTGCTTTATTGCGGGGAAATACTGGGAACAAACGCTAAAGGAAAAGAGCTCATCTTCAAAGTAATAAAGGAATATCCGAATGAAAATATTAGAGAACAAATATATAACATCCTTTCCCCGATACTGGGAACAGATGTAAATACTAGCATACTAAGGGCTACCCGTGTTGGAAAGAAAACTGATATATCAACTATCCGTCCTGTTCTTGTTCGATTTAGGAAATATACTGATAAGCTGAATGTTGTATATCAATCAAACGTATTGAGAAATCAAAATGTAGCATTAGAACAACCTGCTGTTTCTTATGAGATTCCCGATTTAGAACATGTATTGATTAACTACTGTAAGATATTGCTTCGTGTTCCTAGAAGTTCTGTTAATGCTGCTGTAATAGGAGAGTTAGGTATGTTTCCACTGTATATAGATACTCAAACACGACTGATTAAATATTGGCTAAGATTACATAATATGTCTAACGAAAGAATTGTTAAAAAAGCATACGACACTGCTGTTATACAAGAACACGACTGGAGTACCCATGTACAAGATATACTGTCAAGACACGGTTTCCAAAATATTTGGCTAAACCCTAATGTCAACGCCAACTATTTTGGTAACATGTTCAAGGAACGTCTGAAGGACACATTTCTTTCCAACTGGAGACAAAAGATTAGGAGTTTTAGTAAACTTGGAACATATTCGAAAATTAAGACAACCTTCGCTCTGGAGAATTATCTTTTGACAGTTCAAAACAAATCCTTTACAAATAGCATAACAAGGCTGAGAATTGGAGCGCATTGCTTAGAAATTGAAAAGGGTCGTCACAAAAATATACCAGCCGAAAAGAGAATGTGTCCCACCTGCAAAGAAAATATTGAAGATGAATACCATTTCCTTATGATATGTCCATCTTATAATGAAGAAAGGAAAAGACTGATGATTACATGTAAGAAGGAAATAACACTACCTGGAACAAGTAGAGAAATATTTAATGTACTTCTGTCATGTCCTGACTCTGTATCTGTTTACCTAGGCCAATTCATATATAATGCTATGCAAAAGAGAAGCCGTGCCATAACGTGAAATATATCACGCCATTATCTTATGTATCGAGTAATGATGTTAGGTTAGTGCACTAGTATAGATAGTCTGTAGTTGTTAATATTCCATGTTATTTGCCGTACATTGTACCTGATGCAATTGTTGTGCAATAAACTTGACTTGACTTGACTATATCCCTACTTAGCATTGTATCAAAGGTTCTAGAAACCCTTGTCAACAAATGTCTAACGGCACATGTCAATCCAATACTGACAGACCATCAAAGCGGATTCAGACCTCTTGACAACACTACGCTACAGCTGGCTCGAATAATAGAGGAATGGACTGAAGCCATGGATGACGGAGAGATTGTGGGATGCGTGTTCCTTGACCTTCGAAAAGCATTTGACAAGGTCTGGCACGCAGGACTGCTATCCAAACTTAGAGCGTATGGAATCAGTGGACCCATGCACAACTGGTTTTCCAGCTATCTGTTCGAGAGACGCCAGCGAGTGGTCATCCAAGGTGTGGCATCAGACTGGAAGTTTCCCCTAGCCGGAGTACCACAGGGTTCTGTCCTCGGACCGACGCTTTTCATACTCTATATCAACGACCTTGCCACTAGCTGTATACAATCACAACCAAATTTATTCGCCGACGACACTTCACTGTCCTCCTCCCATCACTCTATCCAACATGTAGTTGCATCACTGAACAGAGACCTGAGTTGTCACCAGCCATAAACACCTCGGCGTTACCCTCACAAATACCCTCTCCTGGTCAAACCATATCGACATCATCTCTACAAAGGCTAGACGATCTTCTGGTTTGCTATGTGCTCTGAGGAAGAAGATACCGAGGGATCTACTCCTCAGACTATACATGACAATCGTGAGGCCAAACCTCGAGTATGCAGACGTTGTCTGGTCTGGTCTTACCAAACGCGATCAAAGGACTGTGGAATCCGTCCAATACCAGACCACCAGAATCATCAGCGGCCACTTTGGGCTACCGTATCCTTCATACGAAAGTCTCTACACCGAACTATCACTACCGTCACTCCAGTACCGACGCAAGTTCCACACAACTGTGACTCTCTACAGACTTTTGAACGGACGCTGCCCTCCGCATCTACAAAGTTTGCTGCCCCGAACACGTGCGCCTGACACCAACTCCCGCTATCCCCTTAGAAACAGTGAACACTTGACTATTCCAGCGTTGAAGACTACCAGATCCCAGAGAACATTTCTTAGTAGAGAGATTTCACTGTGGAACTCTCTTCCTGGTAATATCCGAACATCACCCACCGTCAGCTCCTTCAAAAAACAAACTCTGCACATCACTCGGCAACAAATACTCTGTAAATAATGACTGAAATATTTGATATATGTATTGTATAACCTAGTACGTAATGTAAACCTAAGGTTTGGCTTTGCGTCGTCAACGATTTTATATATAATTTAGTCTCGTGCATTTTTTTTACCTTAGGCGCTTTAATTTAGTTTTGTGAAATTTTGTGTTAATTTTGTTTCTTCTATGTTTTTAGCTTGGCGTTTTATGTATCTGTTTGGCGTGCTTTGTGAACGTTTGTAATGAATTCTGTTACCAGGGCTAACCCTTTGTAATAGCCTTTGGCTAGTTGGGTAGCCCTGGCTGTACTTTTTACAGTCAAATAAATCAAATCAAAAACACTTGCACCTGAAGAACGCGTTGAACAAGTGTGGCTACAAAACCTGGACTTTCAACAAAGCTCTGAAAGGGATCCTAGAAGGCTTCAATATTGGTACCAATTCCAAACCACACGCAACGACAAAGCCAGGTTCATCCTAAGGTTCATCCAAAGGTACCAAGTCTGAGCTGATTAACAGACTGAGGTGTGAAAGACACAACGGTAAGGACACCTACATCGGGGAAAACAGATCACCACTGAAGATAAGGTACAGACAGCATTGCAGAACTACAGTAAGCAAATACTCATCGGTCATCTACCATCACGCACAAAATCAGCAGGGACACTCAGACCGTAAACCACGGTGGTACGAAAGTGGAGCCAGGGAGGCCATTCTACGAGCGAATCTACAACCCCACCTTAAACCGGAAGGGTCTCAGGACTTCGTGCAGAACTCTCCTGTACATGGGGCACCGCCCTCCCCCCACCCAAAGGACAATAACTGTTCCTGTGGCGTTGCTTTACCATTGGAAATATCCCGACTCATCTTACATATCAATGTCGCTTGTGCATGAGTTTGTGACTTTGCCATGTTCAACCGGGTTTTCTAGGTCATTGTATGTAACCACATAAAAACCTAGCATATCTAGGAAAAATTACCAAAAAGAAACACAATTTCTGCTGTAGTACCAAGGTCGGCCGCCGGGAGGTCCATAATTGGCCTTCATGATCTTCGTCTTTCCACCTATCCACGTACCAAATATCATAAGAATCCATCCATATGAAACACAGATACACAGACAAACCCAAAACAACACCTCGATTTGATAATAGATACTCATTACATATACATGTATCTCTATGCTATACAGAAAAGGCAGTTACCTTCCGTAAACCGTGACTCATAAAGGTTCCTCCGTACGTGTCTATCTGGCGAAGGTGGGACAGACCATGCCTGATAACATCCCTGTGGATAGCATTGGTACTGCAACTTATCAGCGTGCATAGAACAGCATTTTGTTGGGCAGCTCACCCTTACTAGTCCAGGAGAAGAAACCTGAAAAAGTGGTCTCGTAGCCCACACTGTATATATTTTGTCCAGTATCATAGAATGATAGCTCATTGTCTCTTGATCATTTTTGGCGATGCCTGAGTGGCGACGCCTAATGGTATAGTCTTGTGCGCAGTTTGCAATCATTGTACGGGAATGTGTCCACAAGAATGCAAGGGATAGAAAGTGGGTCATGCAGCTATTTTTAGTCTATAGGAATGTTTGGAATCTTAGTGGAAAGGAAACTGTCTACAGGGTGTACCCCAGGAGTGCAAAGGATAGAAGGTGGGTCATGCAGCTATTTTTAGATCATCGGAGTGTTTGGAATGTAAGTCAGCAGGAAGTTCCTGGCATTCCATCGCGGACACGAATTCCTAAGGTACTACGTATACATGTAGTAACATACTGCCTATTCACGTTCCTGATATCTATGGGGTATGAGCCATACGTGTACAAAGAATGTTGTTGTATTGTGTGTGCTATGTCTGTTGGTAAGTGGATAAGTATGATGTTAGCATGTGTAATAATTGTAGATTTGGCTAACATGGCGTTGATGTAAACAGCAGTCCTGTCAGAGTAGAATGGCCATTGTTGTGGTGGGAACCAAAACCTCCTTGGGGAACCTAAGCAATGAGCACCGAGTGTTGTTTTTAGTTGTCTTTGATGAAACTGATGTTCATTCTCGTGGTGGGATTATGCTGGTAGAATGTAGTTGAATGTAGTTGTGCTGTCGTTGTCTGGGTGTTGTCTGGTGAAACTGATGTTCACTCTGGTGGTGGGATTATGCATGATAGAATGTAGTTGAATGTAGTTGTGCTGCCGTTGTCTGTGTGTGTGTGTGTGTGTGTGTGTGTGTGTGTGTGTGTGTGTGTGTGTGTGTGTGTGTCTGTATTTGTCCAACAGAACAGGTACTCATCAGCCCTTGTCGTTGGAAATCCCGTATGAACAGCACCACCTATCAGTGCCTAAGCAGGGTACAAAAATGAAAACAACAACTACCGTCGCCATGGCAATGTATTTTTTCATTGCCAATCTTGTTAGGTATGTTGTTCTATTGTCCGGTGGGACATCATGGTTATAGGGCTCTTAATGCACATTTATGCAAATGAGGCAATTTTACCCTCTGCCACCCCCACCCCCGTATTGTTGGAGATTTCCGATAAACCCGAGGGGAGGGAAGTGCGTCACTCGCGGGGTGTGGTGATTTTCAAGAAGTCTGAAAGGATTTGAGGAGAAGGGGTCGCACTATGTACTATTTTGTTAGGATTCCCTTGGAAATCAGTCATTTGTGAATAGATTAACTATGGAGGCTACCCCTAAACGAACCCGAAGACTAACCCTGAAACAGGTACCTCATCGGACAGGCTCGCTAAATTGCGCCAAAGATTTGCGCTAGCTTTGCAAATTTTCCCTTGCGTATTATTATGATACTGACCTTTTCTATTCCCAAATAGTATGAACTGATTTTTAATGTTGCTCTAGTTTTATCGTTGTAACACAAGCTTTTTTGTAGCATACATCGATATAACATTACTGTTGCTTTGGCGTTATGCGATGTTTGGATAAAAATGAGTATGTCCGAAATGGATAGCCATGTAAATGAGGACTAATTAAGTGGACACTGACTAATTTTTTAGTTGGCCGTCTATCAACAAGCTCTAATTATGATGCTCTGCAAACCGAAGTATGTACAATATAGTAATTTTCCATTTACGGTTGTAACAAGTTTCCTTACAATGCTAAGTTACAAGTTTCCATGGAAATGAATGCCTCAATGCTCAGGAAATAAAGATTAACCCATGAGTAGTGATTACCTTCACTGTTTGTCTGTTTGTTTGTTTGTTTGCAGTGGACCAGGATAACTCAAGAATGCCTTGATGGATTGTTTTGATGTTTGGTATGTTGGTAGGTATTGATGAGATCTAAAAAGGATTAGATTTTGGGCCCCCTAGCGGCTTCTTACGGTACTGCAGCGGAACTTCCTGTTTTAATATCTCGTGTTCTGGACATGCTATGGAACTGATTTTTGAGTGGTACATAGATCTTTAGACAGAGAGTAAGTGGTACGGGTTTGGAACTGCAGGAGCAGGTTTTGCGTCTGACTTTGAAGGGGAATAACTCAAGAAGGGCTTGATGGATGGTAATGATTTTTGGTAAGTAGATAGCTTGAGTGATGATGTACATGATCAGATACTTCTTATGCAAATCAGTATCTAATTTGCATAATTAATGAGGAAAGTTAATACATCCGCCAAATTCCATGATAGGATTCTGAAACATGTGATATATGTAACTGAGGAAGAGAGAAAATATGTAACTGAGGAAGAGAGAAATATTTATTGATATGAACTATGCAAATGAAGACCTCATTTGCATAATTAATGAGAAAATACTAGAACAAGATGGCCTTGATGGATGGTCATGATTTTTGGTATGTGGATAGCTTGTGTGATGCTTAGTATGATTGGCGATGATTATGCAAATCAAATTCTAATTTGCATAATTAATGAGACAACTTAAAAAATTTGCTTTGTTCCATGATATGACTATTCAAATTGTAACTGACGAAGAGAGGACTGTTAATAGATGCAAATGTGGGCCTAATTTGCATACTTAATGAGTAACTTCTATTATTATTCCACACTGGCAAATGATGGCCATTTCATACATTTAATACTTTTTTTGTGGCATCGGGAAGTTATGTGAATATGAGCATCGTTGAATCGAATTATGCTAATAAGGGCCTCATTTGCATAATTGATGATAAGTATTAGCATAACCTTCTTTGTTAAGCTCATAATTTCTTAAGCTCATACTTTGGACATGTTATATTTCAAGACAATCAACTGGTATGATTTATAGTTGATGAGAAACACGTCAGTCATAAAGGTTAAAATCATTTGGCGAAGGTATGAGGTCGTGGAACTCTAGTTTGATAATTTTTCAAGTCTTATGTCATTCTGACAAGTACTATTTATGTTACAAACAAACATTCCTGCATTATTCTCAATCTGGCCACATAGAGACATTTTTAGATTTAAATGCATATGCACCTTATGCATAAAAAATACATCAAATAGGATTTTTCTTCTCCCAAAATCAATTTCACCTGATTCTACTGTGAAACACAACCAGTGTTTCTTTTCATGAATCGATTTAACTCACTAAACTGACTCGGCTGTATAAGGCGCTAGGCCATTTGTTGCTATGGAGGTATATTTTCCCTAGCAACGGTTGCCATAGAAACACGCCACGCACTTTCGAGTGTCAGAAGATAAGCAGTCCTTTGCCGCTTGCGACTTTCTGCAAGTGTGATGTCATTTGGTGAAGTATTACATGTTTGCTGCTTTATTTTGGGCAAATTTGCAGAAATCTAGAACACCCTAGGTATAGCGCATACAATGCATCGTGGGTGAATTACATCAGATCAGATTTTATTCTCATTGAAAATAAATTTGCTTAAACAGCTCTAAAACCATGATGTCCCACCAGGACCATAGAACAATAGACCTAAAAATGATCAAGAGACATCAAGCTATCATTCTATGATACTATGATACTGGACTAAATATATAACGGGCTACGTTTCTCATTTTCTAGGCCTCTTCTGAGAATCTCCTCCTGGACTATACACAAATAAAACTTTTATACCACATACATTACTCGTGCTGATGCAAAATATCATCAAACACTACTATTACAATTTTTGCCAATTGGACAAAGTGTATTGAAACGGGATACATGGACCGTTCTTGGGTTCTTTGGTAACCCTTCTCAAACATCCTGCAAACCATGTCGTCCACACAGTATATCTCTACCATGCCTGCCTTCATTTTCAACATGGCATACGATGCGTTATGATAATAAGGCCACGTTCATTTGATTATATGGATGATATCCTCTGGGAACCCTAAAACCGATGCGAGCATATGAATAAAAAAAAACTTTGGCCAAAAAAAAGGTCAGGAAGGTTTAACAAAATGACTAAACACACATGGTATGATATACCAAATAATAGATTCTTCATTTTTGTTCCTTCAGATCTTTTTTGGCATTCTTCGACATTTATTTTGTATCTGTTTTACCGATCTTTTGTTTTGCAATTTATGGTATAAGCTGCTATATAAGATTTACAATATGGTCGAGAACTTTTTTTGGGAAATGGACTAACGTTGATGCGGGCGCGGATGTCATCCATACACATCGCTGGTAATACATCCTCTTGGATAAGGGAAGGCCGTAAATTTAAGTCTCGTGTGTGAGAATTCTTTTTTTCTTTCTTTTTAAACATCCATTTGATATATACAACGCTTTGGTGCAATAATGTCCAGTATCAGGCTGAAATTGCAGAAGTTGGCAGAAGTTGAAATCGGGTTACGTCATATCTAACATCGGGATTTTCCGAAAGCCATCGGACGAAATCCGATGTTATCTGAAGATAGGAGTGACGTCGTCGTAACTTCTGCCAGCGGCCGGGGGTGGCAGAAGTTGGCAGAAGTTAGAAATCCGATGATGTCTGAACTTAGGAGTGACGTCATCTTAACTTCTGCCAGTGGCTGGGCGTGGTAGAAGTTGGCAGAAGTTGGCAGAAGTTGGACATACGATGTTGTCTGAAGTTAGGAGTGATGTCATCCTAATTTCTGCCAGTGGCCGAGGGTGACAGAAGTTGGCAGAAGTTATGATAACATCATCCCAACTTTTGCTAGTTGATATTTTTAAAATGTTTTTAAATAAATATCTTGAACATTTTCAACAATATATATAACTTGAATATTGTTAATCACTTAAGTCAGAGAAGGTGGGTCATGGCGTCACCTAACTTCTGCCAACTTCTGCCACCCTACCCAGGCTAGTGGCAGAAGTTAGGATGGCGTCACCTAACTTCTGCCAACTTCTGCTAACTTCTGCCACCTGCCACCCTACCCAGGCTAGTGGCAGAGGTTAGGATGGCGTCACCTAACTTCTGCCAACTTCTGCCACCTGCCACCCTACACTGACTAGTGGCAGAGGTTAGGATGACGTCACCAAACTTCTGCCTGCCAACCTTCCCTACCATTTGCACCCTTGCACTGGTATGATATAACGTCACATCTGACTCACGGAAGCCTCAAAACTGCTCGGTAATCATCGTAACTTCTGCCAACTTCTGCCACCCTAACTTCTGCTATTTCAGCCTGATACTGGACACCTCCTTTGGTGTTGCCAACAGGGCATCGTAGGTTCAAAATCAGGCTTTGAGATTGTTTTCTCCTTCTTTTTAGATATCCATTCAATATGTAACGTTATAGTCAATAAGTCTTGCTCAGGCGGTGGTCAAACTTGATTACAACGGCATGAACTCAGACAGAGGCCGTCAACTTTGCGACACACATGTGTATACCTGCCGAGAAACAGCTAGGAATTGAGAAGTGCGCACTTTCGCCGCTAGAAATAACTACAGTTCTATCAACAGGCATTGTGTCTAACTCCTGTGATAATATCCCATAGGTACAACGCTAAAGCCAGATTTTTGAATACTTCTTTCCTTAGAGTCCAAAATGGCATCTTTTTTAGACAATTAGCATAGATACCCACTAAGATGTAACCAGAAGTAACTATTGCGTTGCATATGCTAGTTTCATATAGCTTTGTAGTGTGAGAGGTGCGTTTAGGCTTGATGAAGTTTGGTTCTTGGACTTCAGAAAGGAAGTGATAGGGCCGCATAGGGTGGGCGTGTGTGTGTGAGTGTAAAATTTAGATATACATGTAAGATATAGATATACATGTAAAATATAGATATACATGTAAAATATAGATATGCATGTTAAATATAGATATACACGTAAAATATAGATATACATGTAAAATATAGATATACATATAAAAATATAGATATGCATGTAAAATATAGATATACACATATGTGTCCACACGCTACGGGACTGGTGAGGGGGTGCATTAGAGGAGGTCCACAAGTGACAATTCTGCTATCAGCTAACTAACCAAATAACAACTGGGGTAAGCTGAAATACTTTTTGGTTATGATATATATTTATGTAGGAAAGGAAAGAAACATACGGATCGTTGGACAACTCCATGACGACAGAGGCATCGTCTGAGAAGGTGATGAACGAAAAGCGAACCTTTGGGCTGAAGAACAACAACAAAGATGGTGATTTCAGGCCATGCAAAAAATTCTGCTTACATTACATGATAACTTATAATACAACACACTTTACCAAATTCTTATCGGTAGTACACTACAGATAAGATACGCCCAAATATTTTTCTTAAGAGATAAATGTCCCTGAAATATTCTGATTATGCAAACGACTTCCACATTTGCATAATATATGCTTGGTCATGTAAACCTTTAATTGACTTACACAGGGCACAGTGTTGACAGTCCAATCATTTACCAATTACCACTTAAATGAATCATGGCACTTTTGCATGAACTATGCAGATTAGGAATGTATTTGCATAATTGGTATCTGTTAATATTCCATCTACCATAAAATACATATGTTACATGTATTTTAGTTTTATAATGGAAAACACTGCAAATATATATTTCCCTCATTGAGTATGCAACTATATTCCCAATTTGCATAATTTGTACCTCGCTATGTACAACTCTGCCTAAGCTACCTGCATACTAAATATCTTGGGAATCCGTTATTCCTCTCCTCAGTAATTCTCCTTGGAAGATTTTGACAAAAACGCTCCTGCATTTCCAGAGAAGCTGCTAGAGGGTTCGAACCACTTTCTTCCTTACATCACAAGCTATCTGCCACCATAAGACCATAGCATGTCCGGGTCAAAAGATACAAAAAACGGAAGTTCTGCTTCAGTACCAAGGTCACATACCATGCAGCCCAAAATTGACCTTGACCTTCGTATTTCCAACACCTACCCACATACCAAATATCATCATAATCCATCCAGAGGTTCTTGAGTTTTGCTGACCTTAACACAAACAGGCAGACAGACAAACACACGCACAGACACACCCTAAACAATATCTCAATTTTCCTTAAAAATTTAGTTTGCACTTAGCATTTCTGGGGTGCCTTGCGGGATAGCTGAAATGCATTTGATTGAGGATATTGGAGTTATCTTTTATACAATACAGTGATGTCCCTCACCACGTTTCGACACCTTCCTCAGAGCTTCTGACTGGAGTGCTGTTTCTAGCCGCTATATGCAGCAGATGTGCAAAAGAAAAACCCCAATATCCAACTGGCCAATGTTCTACCAACCTGATGAAATTAGTTTCGGATGCATTTGATTGAATTCGAAAATAATACATATTTACCCAGTTTTCTGAGGAAATAAGTTAAGTTTTCGCGGTCAATTATAGCTTTCTACAACAACGAGTATTTGTCATTTTACGGTCAGCACATTCAGACGCTGTTTTGTTTTACCAGTTGCATTACAATCATAAACCTCGTTTCTATGGACATTGTTCATCCGCTTACTACGTCTCTGCAGTCGACACTATTCCTTATAGCTCAGTAGTCTTGGTTTGCCTGCACGGATCTGCCCGGAAGTACATGCTAAAAAGCGGAAGTACTGAAGGAAGCACATCGGCACGAGAGCTGTTCTGTCTAGATACCCGTCTGACCTTATAAGTATATCAGCACAACTGGTGTTCAAGCAGCCCTGTCTTCATTCTTCTGAGGATAACTCATCATAACAAGTGGATATGGCACATTGCTGATTAGTTAAGTGCCCATTAAACAAGTTATAGCATCAAAGACTCCAGTACGTCTTAGAAATGGACAATCATTCAAGTAGTAAGACATAATTTGTGATTTTCTAAAACAGCGACTGTTAGTATTGCAACTCTCGACCATTCTATATATCCATTTCCCTTTTTACTAAATACGTGCAATAAAGGAATCTAGCATGGCCACATGGACCATATAGAAATAGTCACCCGAAAAACGATAAGTATATGATGTTGAAAACGAAATTGCGCTAAACAGCGCTGACTGATATGGAATCACCTGTGAAAACTGTTGACAATTTTCTCCACGAAGTCCACTGTCTCTTCCCGGAAGTTCTTTGGTGTCACACTTGCAGACCTGGACAGAAAGACCCGAAACATGTTTCACAGATAACTGTTAGTCTTCTGGATATATCTGATTCAATCAATGTGAGTAGATTGATTACAACAGACATTATATGAACTGAATCGACATCATTATAAGCCTTCGTCAAAAAATACTGTCTATATAGTCATAATTTTGTTAGACGTTAGTTTGGGTTAACTATTTTCGTTTCAAATTGATTAACAGTCTATTCTCCCGATCATGGAGCCTTCGGTTAGCTGCCCTTTCTGCTAGGTATACCCATTCACAGACAGCTACATACAAACTACGTTCCCCGCTTCTACATGGGCAAATTTATCATTATTTTGCGAGCCTGTCGCGGAGGTAAATAATGTCGCTATGTTAACGGGAATTTGATATATTTGCTGACTGTCAGACAACTGGCGGACAGGAGGTAGACATGCCCGTTAGTTGGCTCCAGCAACATGGCACCGGGCTTTCGTATCCTGTTGGCAACAACCAGTTATTATATAAACTAGTTTCAAGTAGAGATAAGAGTTCGAAGATCTCACGCCTCCGTCAAATATTTAGAGTTTCTTGTATGTCCTGATTAAATTTATTTCATTACCTTCGTCGACGAAGTTTCGTCGAGAAGGTTATTCGATGATGCTTGTCTGTGTGTCTGTTAGTGAACAGAATAAGTCGAGAACGCCTGGGTGGTTTGTTGTCGTAGTTGGTGTGTCGGTGTGTATGTGGGAAATCTCAAGATGATTAGATTTTGGGCGAAGTGTTTTGCATAATTAACGAGAAAAGTGTAAAAATGTGTTATATTGTATGCTGAAGTATGTTTACGTGTTGGCTGTGTTGTTCCAAGGCGTCATGGATAGGGGTAGGGGTCCTGAGGGGTCATCTTGAAGGCAGGATACGTCAGTTACACAAATTGGCTGTCAGCCAGCTGTAGGCATTGGTAAGGTAGTCTCCAAGCAGACCTATGGGTTGGCTATAGCAGGGGCAGGTTTTGCTTCAGACTTTGAAAGGGAATTACTCAAGAAGGGCTTGGTGGATGGTCATAAATTTTTGTAAGTACATAGCTTGTTAATCATGCAAACATACGGTTTTGATCACTTTCGATCACTCTACTGTAAAAAATAACTAACTGCGAAAACAGAAACAAACGGACCTTCTCGTGAACTACCAGGCCTTGGCATGTCTGTCAATTTTCACACAAGGTTGATAGATTACTGATTACTCCATTCCCTGCCAGTCACTCTGTTGTGGGATGTACCAAGAATATATGGAAATCCTCCTAACCAGGTAAGCAATGGTATTCGAATTGAAGAGACTGGCACGTGTGAAAGTCATCCCCCGAGTGATGAAATTCGCCAGAGAGCGCATTGCATCACTTGAAGGCTGGGGCGCGCACTGTGAACTCGTTTATACATTGTACATTCTTGCTAGAGCGGTTTTCAATTATGGAAGTCGGGATCGTGCGAATATCTGCACATCCTACCACATGACAAAATGATGATGATGCATAAAGACATACTGAGGGAAATACCATGTAGACATACGTTTGACATTTCGGCACTGTACTTAAAGTGATATAATGAATAGAAATGAGCTATTTTTCTTTTGATAGCATGACAGGTATCACCGGCACATGATAGATAATCAAAACCGCGAGACCTGTGGACATTTGACCTCTGCAGATCGGTCTTGTGACGGAAAATGTTTGAGCCTCACACAGAAAGCATGTTGATATACAAATGTCTGCTACATGTTCTTGCCAGGTCTCATGGTCGACACTGAATGAGGCTGTCATAAAAATAGGCAGGTAGGAAACGTAACGATTTTGACTCCCAATATCTTTTTTTTTTAATTCAAAGAAACATCCAATAATACAAAGAAATGGACGAAGTGACGGCTCGTCGTAAAAAATGCCCCCTACACATCTGTAGTTATTGTTGTACACAACTTATATTCTCGCCACCAGTTGTACAGTGTAGAAAATAGAATATTTGACAAGACACTAAAACTTGTGAATGGTAAGAATACAAATACCTTGTTGAAACGAAAGTCCGACATCCCCTCCCAGAAGGAAACAAGCAAAAAGGACATACATACCTAAAAACGTTTTGATTCTGTGGTGTAGTCTTGTGTGGCTAAGATTATTTTACAGTTCATGCAAGAAGAGCAGAGCAAAAAATATTTTGATTATGAAAATGACTTCCACATTTGCATAATGTTTGCTTGGCCATGTATACCAGTAACTCACTTACACATGTCACAATGTTAACAGTCCTATCATTTATCACTTATGGCGCTTTCGCATTTATTATGCAAATTAGGAGTTCATTTGCATAATTGGTATCTGTTAATGCTCTACCTTCAAGAAACTATATATGTCACATGTATTTGAGTTATATTATGGAAAACACTGCAAATATAGATTTTACTTATCAAGTATGCAAAGTAAGTCATAATTAGCATAATTTACACTTCATTGTGTACATCTCTGTCTAAGCTAACGTAACATGACCAGTTTACGTCCGATTTATTCAAAACGTTATTTGTCCTAAAACCGCGCGGACAGAGCCCAATGTTTAACCCATGGGTAGAAATATCAGCTCTTCTAACAATAAAATGCATGGTCTGTAAGTTTTTCTCCGCCTGTTTAACCCGTACGAGCATATATTTATACTGGGGTATATGGTGTTGAATTGTGCTAGGCTTACCCTTTATCGTCCACCTTAGTATTTTCCCTTCTAGCGCTATGCTTGAAGAACATAGACCGGAAAAAAATACACAGTAACTGTCGAAAGTAGTCTACAGACAAATGACAGTAAAGTCACTATGACTATGTTTGTCCGTCCGCTTGCCCGACGCGATGGAAGAAAACAATTTTTGTATTGTAAATTTCCCCGAAATCGGCAGCACGTGGCGTTCACGTGATAAACGCATGGCCATGATGTTATGTCGTACAAAAATGTATCATCTGAGCGGGGGTCGCTAGGTTGTATCAAACCTTCCTAAAACTGGCAAGAGTTTCAAACCTCGAATCACCATGGATAGTCTGCATATCAAAGAAAGGTTTAACGTCAGCTACTTTTAAAAGATACTAGCTATCGTGTAACTTAGAAAAACATGATGGAATACGCGGTGTCGAATTACATATTAAATGCGTCATGCATGACGCTTCCGTGCAACTTGTTGTTACTGGTTCAGGAGCTTATTCTGTTATGTCGCTCGACGTAAATTTAAACCCTTTTAAATGTTTTGTATAATAGAGAGAGATGGCTGAGGATCATACTTATGACGTTCTTTGTTTCTCATGAGAACAGGCTTTGGCATAATACACCGCGACATGTGGACATGACCCAATTTGGACGTAAACTACTCCCGCACGTAAATAGGTCATGTTACGTTACCTGCATACTAAATATCATGGAAATCCGTCGTTCCTTTGTTCAGTTATTCTCCTTAGAAAACTTTCACAATGACGCCACTGCAGTTCCAGAGCAAGCTGCTAGGGGGGCCAAACTTACACAAGTTCTTTATTATATCACAAGCTATCTGCCACCAAAAAGATCAAAAATCACACATCTTTATTCCTCTCTTCCTGAGCCTCAGTTACAAACGTTACGAAGTAGAATAGTTGAAGAGTCCTATCATGGAACGTAGCGGGTTTACGAAAGTCCTAATGATTATGCAATCAAATAATTACCATTTGATTATACCAAGCATCACCTAAGCTATCCATATAAAATAATCATGACGAGACGTCAGTTCCTTCTTGGGTTATAGTTTTTTCTCATTAATAATGTAAATTAGGTGTTCATTTGCATGATTAATATCTATCAATATTTCTCTTTCTCAGGCACATGTCACATGTTTGTCTATGTTCGTCGTACAAACTTTCCTCATTAAGTATGAAAATTACATTCTGATTTTCATAATTAGTATCGTATTATGTAAATCATCATTTAAGCTATCTACCTACCAAAAGCTATTGCCATCCTACTCGAATTATGCTACTTATCTACACACACACACACACGCACACACACACACACACACACACACACGCGCGCGCGCACACACACACACACACACACACAAACGCTGAAAATACATTGTTAATAAAGGTAATAATTAGGCTTAATCATCCCTTTCTTACTAATCCACACGTCGCCTGTGTTTTCGCTTTTCAAACCACTCTTGTTACCACTATAGTCCAGCAAGCCATGGTAGCTGTTACACTTACACCAGTAACACATACCAGCTGGTATAGAGACTGATGATGCAATATAACAGATTTTCAAACTTCCCCCGTTAATTATGCATAGTACTTCGCCCAAAATCTAATCATCTTGAGGGTTTGCGTATACCTACCGATACACCAAATATGCATCCATCCAGGCGTTCTCGACTTATCATGTTCACTAACAGACACACAGACTTGGTAAAATATAGCCCTCTCGGCGAAGGTAATTACACAACACAGAAAGCCTTTGTCGGACATATCATTGGAGGGCAACGATATTTCCAGGTTTTTTTTTCGAAATCGGGCGAAAATTAATGAGCGCGCTGATGTCATCCATAAAATTTACTTGCTGTGGCCTAACATAGTGTCTCCAGAAGGTACTGTAGTGAAATGAGTCAGAATGTATGAGTGCCTGGATTATAACATTCTCGGAGCAGAGCAGACGGGAAACGAAAGAGTGCGACAGTTTCTGAAGTCTGGCATCACAGCAAACGTATCGAGTCTGTTGTTAACAAATAACCAACTATATATAGTACTAGACTGTCTACTCACGCCAAACATAAATTTCAGTTTAGACATTGCGCCCACGATATGCGCACAGTACATAGGGGAACAGAAACTTCCGAACAAAATTCTCTTTACATCCGCAGAGCAAAAGCGGAATCTACGTATGAGCGAATTCGCTCTACAATACAGCCCTCTAACGTAACCTTGTATGGCTAAGTCATCCGACAAGCCTGGAGTAAAACAATACCCAAGATGACAAGAGGGAGGCTTTTTACCCAAGATGACAGACGAGACATACTCTAACGTGGAATCGTACAGCTTCACTTGTGGAGGAGCACGTCGCCGGAACGTAAGCACGAACATGAGGTAGATTTACTGAGGCATTTCATGAAGAATGGGGAAAATAAGTATCGAACAGTGTATTAAAGTACCTTCAGTAAAAAGGCATGACCCCAGCTGAGACCCAATACATGTAAGACGCATTAGGGGAAGAGACCCAGTCACATAACCTCTACCAGGCTCCGCAGATCGCTGGGAAAATAGTAGAAATCGGCAAATAAAGTGAAACGTATGCCAAGGGTACTCCGCTACAAACAGGGCAGGCATCTCCCAGCATTTAGCCAATTATACTCAGACCAACACGGTGGCATCGTGATGGCGCAGTGGCAGGCTGTTTGACCCAGGACCCAGAGATCCTGGGTTCAAATCCGGGTCCCCTGACGTTATGCCCTTGGGAAAGGCATCCATCAGGGCAATACTACTGTCCACACCTCGGCGGTGTCAATGGCAACAATTGGTTACTGTGGGTTCCGGCTTGTCCCACATCCACTTTAAACACCTGACCTTTCACCTGTTCCCAGGACACAGCGCCACAGATGACGAAGCTGTTACATGTAACACGCGCATGCACCTGCAGGACCAAACTGGCAGAATCCAGTGGAAAAAGTGCGTGGACTCAAAGGGAGACTATACTGAGAACAGAATAGGAAAATATTTGTATATGCTACCGTTTTTTGGAAGCTCGACATTTTCAATCGGCCAGCAGACAACGAGGTATGAAATAAGTAATATCAAGATGGCTTCCGTTTTGCAGAGTTGTAAGCAAATGGCGGGGAGAGGAAACCGAATCTAAACATCCGGTACTATTTCATTATGTCGGTTCCTCAAGCTGCGTAAGCCTTGTTCCATATGGTAAGACTAAACAATGAATAACTCGTTAAAGTTGATATCCAAACAAGTACAGAGTTCCGTTATCCAGTTTCTTTCATACTTGCCAAGTTTGTTTGTCACACCTACTCGATTGTGCAAAATCCATTAATCAACCGTTGAGTCAAAATATCAGTTGTAAACATCGTAACCACTTCAGACCATCTCAGTGTCTACAGAATAAGGTATAAGTTTAGACAAACAAAAGGTGTGTGGAACATACCTGTCCAAGACAAAATACATATCGAATGCACCTCTGCAAGACTGAGCCTTTGGTTTGATGTCTAAGGCTCGGGCACGGGTGCTCTTCGTCTCAAACCCGACGAAAAGCAGAATTCCGAACTGTAAGAATGTGTTCAAACCAAGTTTCGCCATTCCAAACCTTCGTCCTTTCCAAGAGGGAGGCTTTTCACGACAATTAACTTGGGCATAAAATCCTGGGTGTATTTTCTGCACAATGCTCAGAGACAATAAGTTGACTATAGAGAATGGGGGACCGTTCAGCGTGCTTTTTGGCAAGGTGCCGTAACTGGATGATGCGCATGCGCCCGCCAAAAAAGTAGTTGGCAAATCTGCAATATCGTTTCTTAAAGGAATCGATGCTGTTTAAAAGTACTTACCTCAGAGGAGGAAAACTCGGTCTATCATGAACTGAAAACGGAGGCAACATAGTAAACAAGAGGGAAAAAAATCAATCTTATGGGCAGCAGCATCCCAAATTGATTCTACCCACACTGCAAGAATGCATCATCCCCAGATTTCAGAAAGTCGATTACTTCATCATCACGTGACTATCTTTGCCTTAGATATCCTGTTGGCACAGTGTGGCTCTTGGTGCTAACCATAACAAAGGGACACGTCTCGTACCAAGATAAACATTCACCCAAAGTCCATAGGTGACGAAACTTCCTTTCCCTTCGCGCCCTTGACAAAGACCTTGTCATCCAATGTAGTTGATCTTGTAGATCTTCAACATCAATTATAGTGCAATGGACTCAGGCGGTTTATAGTGCAATGGACTGACGGTTTGCCTTGTCCCGTGAACTTTTCAGTACGATACTTGCCCTGAACATTCGTGTTAACGCTACTTCGTTATAATGTGACAACTGAACTGTTCTAATATCTTCCAAACCTGCTGGTGACGCGACAGCTATTTCACACATTTGAATGTATGTTTAGAGGATAGTCAATCATCTTTATGTTGATAATTTGCCATCACATACGAAGTCCTCTATAGTTATAGTCTGAATGACACCTATCTAGCCTCAACATTACGTATCAACGTTACATCGCAACAATTCGGGCCAGAAGCTTGTCGTGATTCCTATAGGTATTGCTTCTCGGTCAGGACTTCTAAAAGAGAGTCACTCTTTCAATCCTCCTTATTTTAACTCTAGGAAGGTTTGTGTGACTTCTGTATTATTGTCAGAATGTCACAGTGTATTTTCAAATTAAATTCTGGCCGACACCATATATCATCAAAAAAAGGAAGGGGAGGGAATAGCACTGACCGCGAATCATCCTGGAACTTGACGTGATGTACTTGTTAGTCTATGTCAACCGCGGCCATGAAAGTCAAGGTGGTCCTTGTGTAAATGCAGAACGAAGAGAATTATGAACGAGTCGTTGCCGATATGTAGATATTTATTCTATGGTAGCTTGATAGGAATGATAAGAGATAAGACAGCAAACGAAACTTGGGTGGTTTCTGAGTGGCTTGGAGTGGCATATATCACACATTGCATGTGAAGGAGACCAAAATTTTCCTTGGCCCTCCCCTAAGCCAATGGGATTTTTTCCTTGGCCCTCCCCCAGGCTCAATTTTTTTATTGGCCTTGCAACCGCTAAATACCGCACAATCCCAAACATTAGTTTGGGCTCAAAAATATATACTTTTCAACATGAAATATGTCAAAATATAAAAGATAACAAACGCCATTTATTAAACACAACACCCTGACCCTAGGACTTCAGATGTGAGTTCAAGAAGATTCTGGCAGTCTTTCCTCCCCAAAGACCCTGAACTAACACAAGACCCTTCCGGACGACATTATCGTGAGAGATCGCACAAACTAGAAGGTAACAGGAGGCGGTTGGGGCCGGCTTTGTGGCTGCTGATCTCCGTCCGGCAGATCGGAAGTAGGGCCTCTTCATTACACGGGAAGTTTGCATGGAGGAGGAACCGGTCAGGGGAAGGATATCAGTCGCACACATACATGTAGCTGCTGAGGCGAAGGAAGGGATCACGAGGCACATCGGGGTACCCGTTTGGGTGCGTGACGGACAGAAGGCGTTTGGACTATTGATAATAAGTACATTTTATCTACAGTGTACTAGTCGCCAGGCCTCCTACATGTACATATAGATTCTACTTTTTTAAATTTTAAACGCTTGTCAAGACTGATGCTCAGACAACGTAATTTTGAGCCAGGTGCTAACACTAGACGGGTAATGTAAAGAAAATATCATTTTATGTCACTACTGAGCTTTCGATGGTGAATATATAATACAAACGTACTAATTACATTGCTGGAATATGGATACTCAAAACGTTATACTGCTCTACAGAATTTTATTCACATTCTGATTAAGAGATTTATGATAAATATAGTCCGTATATCATCATACTAATAGTGGTATGTAGTGATGAATTCATATACTGGCTTCTATGTGATTACATAGAGTAGAATTATTGTGGCTCCACATTCTAAGTTCCTAGGGGATTATAAGTCACCAAATCAGCCATTAGAGTGCATTGTACAATTATTGCAATCCTGGAGACACACCAAACCTACTGCACCCTCCTTTAGACCTTTGAAAAAGATGAACACTGCTTATCCATGAGGCCACAGCAAGTAAATTTTATGGATGACATCAGCGTGCACATTGATGTTCGCCTGATTTTTAAATAAAAAAACAAGAATTTTCGATCTTTCGACAATAGTCAATATGGGGCAAAATGTCACAAATGTCTTGTCGGTTCCATTGCAAAACGTTCTACATGCCATAAAAAGGCATTTGAACATGTAGGAATGGTGAAAAATCTGTACAAATGTGTTGTACAATTATTATGTATGCAAGCTGTAATAACAGGAAGACACAGTGCAGCCCCCATACTAAGCTTGTACTGGGAATTAGTCTGTAATTGCTGTGGCATTCTTATCAACAATGTGTAATATGATTCGTTATTCTTAAATGAAGAGAACAAATCCGATAACCGGGTCAGATGAAGTAACTAATGTCATGCGCTTTGAGTAGACCATCGCCTAGCTGTCTGTTGAAGACAGAATAAAAAGACAAGGGATTTTGGGGATGGCAACTCAGTTGGAAAGTCAGGACAGCAATGGCGGAGAAAACTTCAGTTGAGATAAAGTGAGCAGAGCCAGCATTACGTAGTCACAGTCAGTCTGCCTCATGACTCAGGAGACTCCCGTGCCTATTGTACGGGAAACCTTGTCTCTGCATTCTTGATGTGCTAGTCAACCCCTGGATCTAAATTTATAATAATCTTAATGTTGGCATCAGTGTTAGTTAATTCTTTTTTTTTAAATGCAGGGATAAAAATATAAAAGACTTGTTGGTTGTAATACCATGTTTTATTGCTTCAATTCTTCTAACATGCTTTATGGTATTCAAGTTTGAAAATGTGGATAATTTTGTTTTTTGCCCACCTTTTTTTTCTGCCTGCGCGCACTAAATTTGGAGTCTACAGAGGATGTCATCCATAATATTCACTTACTGTGGCCTGAATAAAACAATCACTTCCATATATAAAAGGTGTGATTCATTTCAACATTGTCACCACCTCCTATTTGATAGTAAAATCTAGTTGCTGTTCATGAAACATTCTAAGGCACCAGGATTTGCATGGGTATTCTGATTACTTTATCAGATAATCAGTTACGGAACACAATCACACATTGTAATCTTACATGAGCAAGCACTACTGTAATAATAAGACCACAACAATTTCATTTGTTGCTTCTCGGATTTTTCCAGAAAAAAATTGGAGCGACAGGGGAAAAAAATGATGATAAAATAAAAAATTTGCAAATAGTCTGGGGTGAAGATACTTGGGTTTACATAACAAAGAATAAGAGGATTATCCAAATTTCAGCTTTGTATGGCTCATCTTAATGCAATGTACCCCTTTTTTGATCTAGTACTATAATTTCAGTAACAAAATTACCTTTTGCCATGTAATATATTGATTGATATTGAGAAATACATGTAGTTTTAATACAGGAAAAATTATAACTTATGATCAATATGACAACACTTTTTAGGTATGTACAGGCCTTTATAAACTATTTTGGTGGCTAGTGAGTTTTACAATTGAACAAATGGTAAAATCTGGGAGTTAAAATTTGTGAATGGGAATAGTGACTCAATTTTTTCTTTTTTTTTCAAAATGGGAAAAAACAGGACAGGCTATTCCGAGAAGCAACAGATTAGATTGGCGTGGCCTAACGTCACAAATAAAAACAATTCCTACAGTAACTGTTGAAGTTATACACATTCAGTGATAGTTTTTAAAGCAAGACTTCTACAGTTATCTATACAAACCTTAGCTACACAGTCATGGAACAAAATACTTTCAGGCTAAGAGAAATGATGAACACTTAAATTCTCATTTTTGTTTTGGTCTTACAAACATCTACTTACATCCTAAAGCATCTTTAATTTTTTTTCAGATACAATATAGAGATAGACACTGACTTGTATAGGTTGGAAATGCTACAAAAAAATCTTTAAAAAAGCAACATGTAATCACTGTGAGATTCTGCAAACCTGTTACTGCAGTGAGCAATACATGTATATATTTAATAACAAACATTCCATGATTTATCTCAATTTCAATGATGTATCCTTCCATTACCGAATGCATCTAAAAACAGCACTGAATATGAATCTGTTATTGACCATCTAGATGAAGTTTAATTCAGGGCGATTTGTTGGAATCTTCCCTAAACTCTTCAATCTTTAAAATGTTATATCAACCTTGCACACTGTAAAACAAAACATCAAATGGTCTGCTGGAGAGCAAAAAAGTGACTACAAGCAAAGCATCATTGGGTGAAACATTGTTAGGAACAGCCAACCTCAAACCTTTATGGCTGTTACACTTAGCCCCATAGCTAGGAAAACAGTGTTTTTTTCTAAGGCTCCACCAATTTGATTTCTTGGTTAATGGATTTTTTGAAAAAAATGCTAAATTCCAAAATCAAAATGAAAACAGAATCTCAGAGGAAAGTCTGTACTTTGGTGCAGACAGTTTCAGGGTGTGAACAGGGTCAGGTGCAAGTTTTCACCCCAGCCTTCTGTTTTCATGATTTTTTTTTGTTGCTAAAATTAAAAAAAAAAATCTGTTAACCAAGAAATTAAATTGGTGTGGCCTAATGGTTGTATTCGATTTAGGGATAACACTCTTGACAAACATGGGAAGAGGTTTATTCTGTATCAATGCTAAAATCAAATTTTAACTTCCAAATAGTCAGGAATCTCTTCAAAGTCACTGCCCGGGTACTGCAACTCCTGGATAATCTGAAGTCACTGGTTTACATAGGACTAATGTTTACTCCACAGTAACAGACTTGGCTAGGTTTCGGGGGCAGTCAACCTACAGGAGGAAAAAATTGTAACATCACATTGTGTACATAATAATGTGTTACTTGCCTACTTCTGTCAGCTGGCAATCACTTGCTGGAGCAATTATACCATACATGTCCAAATACACAAAATGTCAAAATATTTATATACACAAACAACTAGAGATCCACGACCTTATATATTTAGCGATGTATAATTAATGTTTCTCATTGATTGTGCAAATAATGTCCTCATTTGCATGAATTATATAAGTTGATCACCTTCTCTAACTAGATTACACATAAAAGTTGTCCAAAGTCATGGTTTCTTGATCTTAGCAAAGAAGAAGATTGAGTATTATAACAGTAGTACAACTGCATTTCCTCATAAATGATGTAAATGAGGCCCTCATTTACATGACCTTTGTCAAATAATGTCCACATCTATTTAATTTCTAAATGCCACAAGAATGAAAATCGCACCATTTACCACTATGGTGTTATAGTATTTTCTCATTAATTACACAAATGAGGTCCTTATTTGCATTATTCATGTCTACACTTCTCTCTTACATATGTCACATGTTTGAGTCCTGTGATGGAATGCAGTGTATTCAAAACTTTTCCCTGTTTATTATGCAAATCAGATCCTAAATTAGTGTTTGATTATCAATGAATATGTAAATCAGTACTTAAGCTATCTACAACAAAAAATGATGATGATCTGTATACCCCTTCCTCAGTTATTCTCTTTCAAACTAATTATTTAGCCGCTAGGGGGCCCAAACCTACATGACTTCAAAAAGCTACCTGCCACACAAGAACGATGGCCTTAACTTGTCAAAAGATGAGATATCAAAACCGGATGTTTCGCTACAGTACCTGCAGAAAGTCACTTTTGGGCCCAAAATCTCATCAATTTGAGGTTCCATGAAGACCACATACCAAATGTCAAGACAATCCACTCACAGGCATTCTTGAGTTATATTGTATGCTGTTCACACACACACATATGATTGAGGTTCTATCTAAATGTGGTTACGCCAGGGCTGACCAATACACCTCAAAGTACATTTTGTGTACAAGTACAGATACAGACTTAGAGCAATCACATAAGATACAATGTATGAGTACTTACATCACATCCCTTAAGCACAGCAATGTGAAAGGACAGCAGCTGGAGGGGAATAACTGTCAGAATCCCAGACAGACAGTCCACAATTCCAGGCAGCTCCATCACACGGTGGGCTTCCTTCTGGGACAAGGTGTCCCCCTGCTCACACAGCAGAATGGGCCGGCCCTGGGCAACATGGTTGTAGTTTTATACACAATGTACGGTGGGCATAGAGTCAGCAAACTGAGACAATAAATTCAGACTTAACACATTTTTCAGATATATGACATTGTCCAATTTAGAGCAGTAATGTAGCTAGCATTAAAATTTGAATATTAGAATAAGAAATCTACATTTAGCTGGTTTCAACTGGCTGGGTCATGAACAGAGTACGGTAGATATAACTGAGAGTAAACAGAGCCTTAAAAAAATAAAAAGCATGCCCTTTCAACCTCAAGCCAAGGCAACTGACATCATGGTCTGTGAGTCTTGCTGGTTAAAATTCAGAGTAAAAGAGGCCATCTACAAAATAATTTGCAACCCCACCCTTTACAAAAAAGAGGCTTGTGTGTTGAACTCTGTACGTGGGACTGCTCTCCAGACACAAGAATATCTCCTGAGGTCTAAAAGCCAATGTGACACTGTCTTAATTTGTTAATCACGAGAAGGTAGGCAATTGCAAGATTGCCAGAGAATTGACTTTTTGCCTGAAAATCTTCCCTGTTACAGTCACATGGATTACACACTGTACCAATCCCTGAAAATTGCTTTAGTGATTGAGACTTCGGGCTCAGCACACTTGAGGTATTTTTGCCAAAATGTGCTTTTGACCTTGCAGACTTGTTGAGCAAGAGAAAGGCTTAACTTGATTTTCTTCAGTATAACTCATTATATATCAATTCAGAGACTCATTTACATTGTACATGTATATAAAATTATAGGAGATAAACCTACTACCCGAAATATCTGACTCTTTATAGAACTGATCCAGTTGTACATAAATGTATGATTGGTGTTCTATGATGTAATGTTCTACCTGGATGTCTAACCTTCATCAAGGAGGTTTTATATAAAACCTCCTTGCCTTCATTAACACAGCTTCAACAATGTAACGTTACATGTGTAATCTGACACTCACAGCCACCCTACATTAATGATATACATTCAACTGGTATTGATAATATCCAAACACCTAAGGACTGGTATTTCTTACCATTCTGGCAACAACCTGTTGCAGGGCATTCTGGCATTTCTGAAAAGGAAAAAAATTGGAGTCAACAAAGTTTATCAGCCAGCAAAAACTACTATCCTTATTAATAACATACATGCCATTGCTAGATAGTAGATAGGTAACTGTGCTATTAACGGTAACACTTTAACGCTGCTGTGCTATTAAAACAGCTGCTGTACTATCATTCAGGGGTGCCTAAGAGGAGGGACCGGTTGATGGACATACATACAAAGCCCAGTTTGCATGTCCACATTATTTTTTAAAGATTATTTTTGAGAATTTTTTCCTGGTGAAATCTTTCGTCAATTTTGGCCAGTTTTCAGGCAGGGACACCAGACATGTGTCTTCAAATCCAGAAAGAAATTGTGACCTTTGACATTTGTTGTGGTATAGAATATACATCTTTTGGGAAGGGGTTTTCCCCTGCTAGACCAGTGTTTCCCAGCTGCAGGGGGTAAGGTCAGTGTTTGTTTACGTTCAAACAGCTCTAGTGTGTAAAATGCAGGAGTCGGATCCCGGCTATTTCCAAAAACGGCAACTAGACATGCTTAGCTGTCCAGTGGATGGAAGTTTTTTTACTTTTAGGCCTGTTTTGGTTCCTTGTTCTGTACATAATCTTATGGACGTCTGTTCAGCTACTCTCTCCCCCTAAGTATACAAATTTTACGGAATTCATAGGTCTGGAGTTTTATGGAATACATAGTTACAAATTTAATGGAATTCAAACGATCCACTACAGTGACTAAGAAACATACAAATTTTACGAAATTTATGCAAGTTTTAAGGAATACATACAATCCTTACTAATTTCTTGGCCCAGCACCTGGGTCACATGACAATTCGAATGACCTTTGTAAAATTAGAATACTGTTACAGTAGTGAATACTTATAGGCACCCCTGTTAGATACTGATCAGCTTACATTAAAGGTAAGTCAGTGCATGTGGGGTCAACATTAAAAAGCTATTTCTTGTTTTCCCAAGAGAATTATACCGTCCTGTGAAAAGGGACATTTGCTTAAATGTATCCGATGAATCGATGAAAACTGGTGTCATAAAGAACAAGAAATACTTTTAAAAAAGCTGGCAACGCATCTTTTGCATGATTAGCGGGGATTAAAAGGGTGGAAGGTAGTTTGTCAAATAACTGTAGGTTTGCAATCATGATACAAGGCTTAAACACTGTCACTGACAGATCCCGTATCAAGACTGTGTTCAAATGTTATATCAGCCCGAACCTACAACAATGATTGTCCGAACTACTAACAGGAGAGGAATCCTAACACAGCGAGGGATGAAAGGACAAAGTGCTTCAGAAAGCACAGTGACAGAATCATGACGAACAGCGGGTGCACAGAACAAAACAGCCCAGTGTCATGTCTCGTAATTCAAACATGCGCAATTCTTATATTGAAGATGTGCTTTAATATCAAATGCTGTTATGACTTGTGCCTAGACACGCTCTGCCCAAGGAGATTGAAGACTTTGCCCTCCCCACAATCTGTCGGCGTTGGACGAAGCACCCTATGATGAGACTTGACTGAACCAAGACTTTGTAACCTTGCATGAAGTGCCCTCTGGCAAAGCTCAGCCTGTCTGCAGCTTGGACGATCAGGAAGGAAGGACATCATCAAACCAGGCGTAAGGCAATGCGACAAAAACCCCCCAAAAAAGAAGAAGAAAAATGTAAGGTGACTGACTGTGTACGTTCCATCCTTCATGATGATCATGATGATCGGCATGGCTTTGTCCACCAGTGCCAGGGGTCCATGCTTCAGCTCGCCGGCCAGGATACCCTCTGAGTGCATGTATGTCAACTCTTTCACTTTCTGTAAAAACAATTTGTTGGTAACCGCCTTAAACTCTTGGACAGATATATATGATAAAAAAGATATTTCTGTCCAAATCAATAATTGAAATAATGCAAGGAGTTGATGACTAATTTCCACTTCTCACAAAAAAGACCTCCAGAAGAATAACATGTAAATGCAAAATGGATTATCGACACAATTCTCTTGATGGCAAATTCTAACTTTCTGTACATCTGGAGATGATCTGCATCAATGTTAAAGCATCTCTGTACATAGTGCAACGAGGCAAGACTGGCATAATATCAAATTGAATTTTAAGACATTGTCACAAAGGCTTTCATTCAAAGTCTAGTAGACTTGAGATTTTCTTATCATTGCTACTTAGTAACTTAGTACATGAGACCAGCTGTATACAGTGGACTAACCAGAGCACCCTCCAGGCATGTAGCAAAGTTGTAGCCACGTCCCATGATGAGGACTGACTTCTGCTGGTACAACTCTTGGGCTAGAGAGTGGACCTCCTCGTCAAGCTTCAACACCTCCTTGATCTTATCTGTGTTCCAGACAAAAAAAGAAAGCCTTTAATGATAGAAATTAAAGACCTACATATAAAATAGTTTTGCATTTCACCATGCAATAAAGACGTTTGCTCTTTTCACTCACCCCATACATTCTGTCAGGCTATGCCACTCCATCCCCATTTACTACAGAACAATTCTTCACTCAGACATCTGAAAAACTTAGTAGACAAGCCTAACAACTTGAGAAATGAGACAACCCTATAATATAGCCTCTACCAGGCTCCGGGGATTGCTGGGAAAATAGTAGATATCGGCCAAATAGTGTGAATAATATGCCAAGGATAGTCCGCTATGCAGGGTCGCCTAGTGGCACACTATTCACTCTATTTGGCCGATTTGTACTATTTTCCCAGCGATCCCCGGAGCCTGTTAAAGGCTACCTTTAATACACAAGCACAGAGACCTGGTAGGTCCTTGAGACCCTTTATGATGTCGGCCCTCCTCTGTTGCATGGATATTCTGTCTTCACACATCATCAAACCGAACATCACCAGGGCAATGAACTGGCTTGTGTAGGCCTAGACAGAGGAAAAAATTGAACTGTGCTTCAACATGTCAGGCTTTAGTTGAAGTAATGAAGAAAGCTGATATAGAATATTATAGCAGTATTGTAAATTTCAAATCAATATCATAATTACTACTGTAACAGTAACTGCAAACATATCCAACCGTCACTGATGCTGAAATAGATACTGAGTGAGTGCTTCCATGAGTGTGTGCAAGTAGAGGGCAAACATTAATTGGATGTCTCAACACATACATGTACAAGGCACAAAGAAAATTTGGAGAATAAAGTCTGCAAACAGTTTTACATTCACCATATGTTAATCACTTGTGATTAACAATTTATGCATAGTTAATTACACAGATAATAGATCATGCAAAGTTCAAAGAAGCAACATAATTTCCTGGCACCATACCTTGGTACTAGCCACACCAATCTCTGGCCCAGCGTTAATGTGTACACCACAGTCAGTCTCCCTGGAGATGGAGCTTCCCACCACGTTAGTGATCCCCACAGTCAGCGCACCACGCCCCTTACAGTACCTCAGTGCCATCAGCGTGTCTGCAGTTTCACCTGCAGGGGAACACAGCAATCAGAGCTCATGATCAGAACATGTGGGCATGTTGCATATTCATGAGAATTCAACATGGCGCCCGCGGCCGCTTGGGTTGGCTTGTGTACTGAAGTTAGAGCGGTGGAAATACATTTCATTTCTGTCCACCTCTCCTTATATTTTACCTCGCTATCGTCCAATTTGTAGCAAGGAAGAACTTCTTATCGAGGATCGAACTTTAAAAAACATGTAGCGGTTCTTTCCACGGTAAAAAATCTTCAAGATAAAAAGAATACTTGAACTGGCCTGGGTGAAAGGTCAGGTCGACCAGATGAAACTAGCTTAGCTAAGAAAGTCATACATATTTGAACACACTTATCGTGGCAGTATGGCGTTCGCGAAGAGCAAAGTAGCCTTCTAAGAAAGAAGACTTAGGGTATGATAATGACTTATCAGGAGGCGACTGATTCTACTCTATATATTCTGGTTAAATTGCATTGACAGGCCTTCTGGTGGGTGACCTAGTTTACTGGGAGCGCTCATCATGGGACGTCCCTGGAGGACCCAGACACATGTGTAACATTAGACCCCGTTCATACTAAGCAGCGCAAGTCGCACGAATCGCCAAAATCGCCGAAGCCGCATTCCTTCACACCAGGGGTCGAACGAGCGCGAGTTGTAAAATTGCTACTTCCTCATACACACTCTTGTTCCGGCGGGATCCCTTAAGTTTCGTCTGTATCCCCACATCCCCGAAGATGGCCATTCATGAGCACGCATGTCTCTTCGTCATCCCAGACGCCAAAATTGCCCGATTCTGCCATATTTCCGTGAAATATTCCAACAAGCTAGGAGGTAGGCGATTATCGTACTATGGTGGCAAATAAGCGGAAATCAAGGCTGGCGTCGCATACGACCCCTTGAACCATGTCCGGGTCAATATGCAAAGTAATGCGCCCGATGCGCATCAAGCCGACTTCGAGCATTCATATTAAGCGGGAATGCGGCCAAGTCGGTAGTAATCCACCTCCCGGAGGTAGATTCGCTGCGATGCGCATCGGACGTTTTCACATGCGAATTGGAGCGTTCATACTAGGCCACAGCAATGCGGCTTCAGCGATTTCAGCGATTCGGGCGACTTGGGTGACTTAGTATGAACGGGGTCTTACTTGGCATGCTTTGGGATATAAGTTTGATAAAAACCGATTGATATGCCGTTTATGAAAATAAGGACATAATTTGCTTAATTGATGAAAAAATGCCATGATTCCAAAGTTGTCAATAACGGTAATTTCATACTTGCAAGTTAAATGAAGGTGAACATTATCATACATTAAGTATGCAATCCATAACACACCGTTCAAACACATATTTCATACAAGTTAACACCATTCGGCGAAGGTATGGGATCGCCCCAACTCTAGTTGGATTTAGATCAGATGTACAATCATTATGTAGGAGGTTACTGACCAGACTGACTGATGAAGAAACAAACATCGTCCCTGAAGATGGGAGTTTTCCTGTCCAGGAAGTCAGAGGCCAGCTCTACCATCACAGGCAGCTCTGTCAACTCCTCCATCAGCTGACGGGTCTGAAAACAAATAAATTACAGGCTTTTCAAAAATCTCTTCAGCTTGGCTTTTCACAGCTGAAATGCAGGTTCTACAATTCTTATCTAATTATTTAAAGGAGAAAGCTACATGTAGATGTCGTTATTACCTAATAATATACATGTTCCAAAACAAATAAGACAAATGTTCAAGGTTGTTTTATGTTTATGTTGAATTTAAAATTGCCGCAAACACTCCATTTTCCTCTTAGCGCAAAATGTAAACCACCCGAACTTAAATGCATTTATAGTAAATCATTTCAATACAAGTCAAATTTAAACGGAGGAAAGAAAACAGCATTCTTGACATCCCCAACTGTAACTGAGTGTAAGTGGAACCACCCAACAGACTTATATGGTCAGATAATGTTGACCAATCAGAAGAAGATTGATCAATCAAAGGACACTCAGCAGAGAAGAATGATGATGAATAGAGTAGAGTACACTTCCACACCATAAGGTATATAGGGGGGTGCCCATCTCTGTTTCATAGCCCTGGGCCACACTGTGGTGCAATCACTGCAGCATGGAGCTAGTCCACTGGCAGTGGAGTGTGCTTAATTTCCATACTGTTTAAGAAGTATGTACCATTTTTATAAAGTCTTTGGTATGACTCAATACGCCTCTTGTCCAGAGGTGTCCTACCCGGGCACGAACTCGCGCCTTCTGGTCCAAGTAATCAGAAACAGATGTGGTAAGTCACAGAAGCGCAGACCACTACACCACAGGGACACCCCCGAGTAGAGTTGATTTGAAAACATTTGACATGCCAAGATTGCAATGAAATGAAATATTGTCTGTGGACATTTTGGTTTCAAAATGAAATCTGCAACCTGAACAAAAGAGCAAAATGTAAATTTTCAAATGCATTTCTGAAAAATTGGACAAATGTATTCAAATCTATAGTATTAACTGGGATCTACATGTACATGATGTATGCACCATACAGAAATTGGTTGCGCTTATATGGGTCAGTTTGGATAGGCTGTATGATAACAATGTAATTGACTAGCCTATTTCTCTGTTTATATTATGGTGTCATATAGGGATGCGTACCTAAACCCATTTTCAGGTTCAGGTCCGGACCTGAACCTAAAAGTTTAGGTTCAGGTCCGGACCTATTAGGTCCGACCTGAGCCCATGGCATATCTGACTAATTGCCAAACTTCTATTTACTAGTACTTGGAGTGTTCTTACATTGCACCGTGATACACATACATGTACTTGAACCAGTCTAACACTGTTTGTCATGGAGCAAGACTGATATCATGTTAGGAGCACCAGCAAAAATCTATGAGCACCACTACAAAAAGTTGGAAGAACAAGCAAAAGTCTTGGCCATACCAAGTAATACTCCTATTAATAGTATTAATCAATGTTAACAACCAGGAATAAAGTATTTCAATAGATCATAAAAGATAAAAGCCTACATTGATGGTGCAGAGCAATTGGCAATTCAATTCAATTCATTCAGTACCTTCCTACATGCTAAATGATACTAGTATGAGGGATTTTTAGAAAAATTGGGCATAGGTTCCCCGGCTGGCCCCTATCCGGGGGCCACGGTGCCTCAAGTTCAACAAGTTGAAAAATACACAATGGTATTTTTTACTTGGAACAAGGCAAGTAATGATTCACATAACCTTGAAATATGAATAAAAAAATAACTCTAAAACTTATCTATTGGTTTCATGACCAAAACAAATGAAGTCAAATTCCATAATTTGAAACTTCACTGCTGGCATCAAGTTCAACATTTTGACAGGCATTTTTTTTCACCCCCACCCTCTGTCTACAAACAATCCAAAATAATAAATATCCTTAAAATTCTTGCTGAATAGTATCAAAAATGATCTGTTTGTGCCGGCCCAGTCAAATATCTTCGGTTCCTTTGAAACGCGCAGTTCAAATTTCGCGCGTCAGGACCGCGCGGCGCGGCCATCCAATGACAGGCTGACCGCATGGAGAAAGCTTTGCTATGCATTATAGACCGCAGCAAAATGATAGTAGCGCCATAATGACGGGCAAATCATGAGCTTTGAAATGATACCAGTAACAAAAAGAAAAATTAAATATTTTGGGGGATAAAACTCCACTACAATTGATTCATTGATTTTTGATCGTAAAAATCATCGATTGAACAGGTCTAAAAATGACCGCAGGAAACAGCCTTTTCATTCTGCTGCGGTTTAAAAACATCATGGCGGCCGATGGAAACGCACGGCTAGCGCTCACTTTCATTGGCACATTCCTGGCGTTTGAAACATTTTACAAATCAAACAAATACATCACAAAGGCAAGAAACTTATATCCTTTATTTTTATGGGTAATTTTGCCACTACGAACGGATAGTTTTTGTACCGCGGGCGCGGAAACATGATAGAAAATTCACCGACGATTTTCGCGGTAACGTTAGGGTTGGAATACCTAAATTTCAGCTTACCGCTTAGTTCTGCAGCCATTATCCTGGCGCAGGTCTTAATCTTTTATTGTCGCACCGTGCGACCGTGATTTTAGATCTAGTGGCATTCTCAAAAAACTGGTCGCATATGCGACTAATCCAGTCGCACTCACGAGCGCTGGACTCTAGAACGAAAAAGACATAATGTGAGTGCTAGATTTTTTTACCGGTCCAGTACCGAAAAAAACGGAAAACTGGGTTTCGGTTTTTTGGACCTGAACCGAAACGTTTTTTCAGGTAATAACCGGACCTTTATAACCGGTACGCATCCCTAGTGTCATAAGGCCTGGTCATTAAATTTTGCTATAACCATCAAATAAATCGGGAGTGAGCAACGCGAACGAGGTGATTTTATTTGGTGGTTGTAAGAAATGACCAGGCCTTATGACATCATACACAACTCAGTGCAGGTCATAACCCTTAATTAAAGCACAGTCACTTCATACATGAACAGATTCTGAAATAAATGTTAAAATAAATGCTGGCTTCAAGATTGCCCATGGGAAAACTTAGATTACATATAGAATGCAATGTAAATCATACCGCCATGGCTGAGTGGTAACTTGTTCCACACGCAATGAAAATCAGGCGGCGACAGCGCTTCAGTTCGTTGATATGCTGCTTCAGACCACCAAGGTGAACTGAAAAGAACATATGACTACATTGTACATGTAAAAAAGAAGGCTTCTCTGTCTAAGACATCCCAATGGTAGAATCTTTCCATTGCATATTTTATCATTCTAAAGGATTCACCCATAATGCATCATACAGATACCTGTGTTGGCATCAAAGTTGATCCTTCCCCTCATGGTGTTCACAACAGACTCAGGCTGTTCGAAGATTTCCTTCTGCATGAAGGTGCTGTAGTTACCTACAGAGAGATTATATTAGAAAAGATAGTCATATGATCATGATTGAGAATTTTCTGATAAATCTGGAGCCCTGCCAACATACAAAATTTACATGTAGGTTCCCAGCATTGTTTAAGTGTGATTGTACTCAATTACGCACCTCTCATGATCTGCTGGATCTCCATCTGAAGAGTTTGCACCTGCCTGGCAGAGGACTCGTCTACGGAACGCCTGATGCGGTGCAGGGACAGACCTGAAGGGAAGCGCAGGGTTTCTAAAATATGATACTGCATATACGATATACATTGTATAGGACTATAGTAGAGGGTTGGCACTTTTCTTTACATGTCAGAACCAGCAGCATATTAATCAATAACTACATCTTTCTTTATGAAAAAGCTTGTTTAGGTCTAAAGTAGACTGTAGTTAAATAGGATTGTACATACATCTAATAGTATACTGCATGTCCTTTGGATAATATAATAATAAGTTATTACTATCCTATGTTCTGGAGGTCATGCATGTACATGTATGCATCCAGATGTGTGCATTGTTGAACATAAGGCCACACCAATTTAATTTCTTGGTTGGCTTTTTTTTTAATTTTAGCAAAAAAAACATCATGAAAACAGAAGGCTGGGGTGAAAACTTGCACCTGATCCTGTTCACACCCTGAAACTGTGTGCACCAAAGTACAGACTTTCCTCAGAGATTCTGTTTTCATGTTGATTTTGGAATGTAGCATTTTTCAAAAAATCTGTTAACCATGAAATTAAATTTGTGTGGCCGAAGATAAAGTTTGAGATTTCTGAAGAATGGAAAACTCACATCCATCCGTAACAGCAGCCACATCATCATCCTCCATAAAGATGACACGGTTGGTGTGCTCAATGATGGCACTGTGGAAACAGGCAGTAAATGTGAATGTTCTAAAATATGTCTTAATTCAAGCTCCACAACCTTCGCCAAAAGGACACCTTTTCGAGTGATGTATCACAAATGTTTCTCATTGATTATGCAAATAAAGTCAGCATTTGCACAAAATATATCAGTTGATCATCTTCTCTACCCAAATAACACAGGTTGCTCAAAGTCTTATCGAAGCAAATTAAAAGAAGTCATAATAATTATAATACATGTATTAGCATTTCCTACCTCAACAAGATGATGATGAGTAACATAACAATTGTACATTATGCAGCGTAGATTACACAGTGCAATACACTCCCTCTTTCCACTCATAAAAACAACATTCTGCATGCTTGGAGTGATCTTCTGTTTGAAGATTAAAATCATCCAAATTTCTGGCAACGTTTACAGCATCATGCATTTGCTAAAGAATCAAAAATGATTCCAATTAGCACTACATGTATATTGTTTAGAAATGAATCAATAATTTGTACTCTAGTAGGCATGTCAAATCTCAAAAATCAACCATTTGCATTATACCAATGAAAATCGTTGTGGATGCCGCACGCTATTTTGAGGCCCGCCCGGTGGAAGTCCCATTTTGAGGATAATTACCCTCATTCGCATATAGTGAAGACTGCAAAAATACATCATTCTCATTATGATCTGTACAACAACAGGAAAGTTGGAATATCTTGTTCCTTCTTCAGTTTTTAGCATGTTTACAAAATGTCTGCTAAATATTAATTTTGCACTAGTCTAACCTGGCATCTGAAGCAAAGAAGTACTCCACTTGTCCATCCCCATTTGCAGGCTGGAAGCTGGATGTACTGTCGGCATTGTTCAGGGCATCCTGATTGTTTCCTATACAGGATAAAGTGACAATCTCTTACAGACAGATTCATCTATTACCATGTAATAAGGTCTAGAAGTTTGAACTTTGCACGGTTAGACACTTAGACTTCGAGACAATCTAAGGATACCAGCCAGAGGTTGTTTCATGGAAGAGCAAATTTTGAAGTACAATGCACTTGGTGTTTTTCTGGCTGTGAATTGACAATTGTATTCATTCAAATTCCTCTTTACACTAATCAATATACAGGTACATCCAAAAACAATTTGTCAACAAATAATGTACATAATCAATAAAGAAATACAGGAAACAAAGAACCAAAATCAATAAAGCAAGCAGAAGTAAAGACCTGACAATTAGCAAGGGCATGAGAGCATTCATGCTGAAAAGTGGAGCAATGTTTTCACGAACTAGGGAGAGGAAAGCATAGTATTCACTTACAATTGGTGGATCACTGAATCACTTACATTTTGAATTAGAAGTAGAATTATTTCCTTACATTATTTCATCATTATTTTCTGATAATTGTCATAATTTTTCTGATCTCTGATTTTGAATTTAACGTACTACGAGGTGCATTATAAATTATATGGTGCTCTAGCTGGAAGTGATGAGTGCACAAGAATCATGGAGCAAGATATTGTCCTGACCTTATTACAGCCTCAGATAATAGCTGACCTGTGACCAATATCCACATGTATATAATATACAAGCCATATCAAAATGGTCTTGGACAATACATTGTACATGTACATGTATTCGATATACCCACTGTAAAAACATATTTCACATATAGATCAGATCTTATTCAGCTCTGGAGACACTTTCTAGATTCCCCATACACATGGCTGTACAAGTAGGATCTGAGGCTTTGTTTTAGATAATCATGTAGATCATGAGAGGTCACAGGTCAATGCTGAATATCTTAAGACTGCAGAAAAGCCTGTGTAGGCACACCCCAGCATGTAGCAGTAGTAGTGTACAGCATGTTTTTATTCATTACGATTGTCCAAACTTACCAGTCACTGTACTATCCCCCTCATCCTTGCCAGCACCTAGTATATTTGATACATTGTCAATCGTGTCAAATATTTTTGATCTTACAGTATTCAATACAGTTTTCTTAATTTTTCTGAAGTATGAAACTCTAATGATTACTTAGGTTCATGATAGGAAGAAAAGTGTTGGATGCGATCTGTGCCTTTAGAAGCGATTTCTGACATAATTCCAAAGTGACTCCTGCATTGCCCTGTAACTCAACTGGTTTGAATAAATAGTGAGTTAGCATGAAAGGTCATCCGTGTTGGTACATCCCATGATGAAGTTAGAGACTTTCGTTCAACACAAGCAAATGTAGCTCACCTCAAATTTGCAGTAACTCTTGTGTCAACCTTCTTCTGGAGTGATGTTGATTCAATTACTCTGATCACATGACCTTAGGGACACATGATTTGAGTAATGAATCGTAATTGCCTGGCCATGTGCTCACAGTAATTGAATCAACATCACTCGTCTCCTGAAGAAGGTTGACGGAAGAGCGATGCAGAAAACTCGAGGTGAGCTACATGGATAGTGAGTTGTTTTCATGTTGGATAAAAGATTTAACCTTGAACAATATATAATTGAACTTAATACCTTCACCCAATGTGTTTATTCATGAAACTGACCACTCTGCTCAAAACACCCTAGGGCAACACTTATCTAATCTAAACATGTGCATCTGCTGTACAGCGGTAATACATGTACCACAATAAGTTGGTTATCTGACATAGAATGTTTGCTTTTTTCAAGCTGAAAACTTATCATTACCTTTGCCAAGATTAGGTTATGTTTTCGGTAGCGGTTTTTGGTATGTGTGTGTACATGTGTATGATTGTATGTATGTTTGTGGAAGACCAGCATTGTATTTAGCCTCCTTTGCAGACCTCCCAGGTGGCGCCGGCGTTTATTTTTTGTGGGAGCGCTGATTCGCAATTTTCAACTTATCGGGTTCTTTTGCTGGGGAGACCGTATATGCCGCCCACGGGAAGCCTGCTCCAGCTTAGTATCAAAGAAGGCAATGGTGACACTTCAAAGCCCGGTTTACACGAGGCACTTTCAACAAGTGTCCTAGTCTCGTCCTAGGACAAATGTACTCAAGTGTCCAAGATTCTTACTTTGTCCAGTGAGACTGAGGGTGCAGTGGATTCCTCATTCTTTGATATGGACTGGTGTTGAACACTCAAAAATTTGTTAAGTCCAAATATTTGTGTTGGAAATTGCAGTTGATTAAATCAGATACAAAATGACTTCTACCAACACGGATGAACTTTCAAGTGAATTAGGAAAGTTTATAAATCCACAGTGACTGTATTCCCTGGTAGGACTCTCAAACATGTGGCATATAAACATGTAATGTAACTGCGAAAGAGTAATATAGATACTATTAGATATATGCAAATAAAGACCTTATTTGCATAATTGATGAGGAAAGTTTAAAAACCCACTGCATTCCATGATGGGACTCTCAAACATGTAACTGAGCAAGAGATAAATATCAGTTATGCAAATGAAGACCTACTTTGCATAATGTCTGATTTAATGCTACCATTACACAGCAGAAAAAAAGCTCACCCAACTAGTCTGTGAGGTGTAATAAGACATTTTCAATAATAAGACTACTGGTAAACCAGTGTGCAATTTTTAGGGATTGGTAGCAATTCTTAGTGATCGGTCGATGTTTGCCAGTCACCAAAACCTGCTCTCAATTCATCAATTTTCTAACTTCCTAAGGGCAATTTTTGAGATTGCATAGCTAATTAATAGGTTGCCGTAGCTGGCCTGGTGAGCGAACCGTACTTGATCAATATTTGGGCATCACTCTTCCGTCAAATTTGAGTCTTTTGTTTTTCAGCTTTACAATTCCTTTTTGTATTAAACAAATTTTCGTTCTAATTCATTTTGCACATTTGCTCCATTACTTCCCTAGAAATCACATCAAACTTGATTAAGAAACATTGCCTTTCTACAAGGATAGCCTGCTTAAACATGTACTGTACTTTGTCCATGCCGAGGAGGTGGTGCCATTTCAGGGGGGATTTATGTTCATTGGTGTGTTTCAATGTGACAGGTTATTTTCAGGTTACAATTTGCTTGACTGTCTATTTCCAAATCAGGCAACCTTCTGGCAATCACCAAATATGCCTGAAGGTTATTGACAGTGTGACTGGGAGGTCATCTTAATGGCTGTCAACATGCAGCCCTTTATTTGTTGCACCTGCTGACTTCTATGATTAGCTGTTCCTGACTTCATATTTCTAACACTACCTGCATCTGAAGTGAAGTCCTTAACGTGACTTCTGCAGTAGTCCGACAGACAGCCTGAGGAGGGGGGCACAGGAAGCAAGAGAGGGCACACAGAACATAAGAAAGGTGGGAAAGAACAAAGAGAAGCAATTCAACAAAAGTTGAAATGTGACAACTTTAAAGGTGACAATGATTGACAACATCTCAGTGAAAAGCAAAGTACCATGATCAAGCATTCTCTAACAGCATTGGGAATGAACCTACCTAATTTCTTGTACTAATTTTCTTCACAGTCAAACCTGGTCTCAACAACAACTAAATAGACTTAGGAAAAATCCTTGGTGAGGGGGAATGGGTTGACTGGCAGAAAATAAAAAAACTATTTCATCTTCACAGTATAAACATGAGTTCCCAGATAACATACATTATCACATAGGTAGATGGCGTCGACCAATCAGAAGCCTCCATTGCCCACAATAAGTGGTCTGTTATCACGCCATAACACACCACTTATTGACGTCATGTCAGAACACAACCGTTCCATTTTGTAGAGGGGGTATCTTTTGATGAATCTTGTTCTTAATCTTGTTTAAAAAATCTTTATAACCGTTGCATTTTGTAGAGGGGGTATCTATTTGATGAATCTTTTTCTTAACCTTGTTTAAAAAATCTTTATTGTCTTAGAATTCCTAAAAATTTCCTTAGAATACATGAAAAAGGGAAAACAAATTTAAAATTCCCAAAAATGTTCCGCGTGTTCCATTTGCTGTTGGCCAAAGAAACCACGTTCTATCTAAGGTTCCGCGCGTTCCATTTCCTGCTGGCCAAAGAACCTGTGTGTTCTATTCAGGTTACCTGAGGTCATGTTGCAGGGAGATTCTTCAATGATAACATTTTCTGACTGACCTGAAACCGACCCTCCTACCCTGTTTGGTTGAAATAAATAAATCAGGCAACAGTTGTACATATTCTTCATCATCTTCTGTTAAAAAAGGACAAATGTGAATTCTGAAATGCATTCTTGATAGTATAAGGGATCTATGCGTCAAACAGAAATTGTCTACTCTTATATGTGTCAGTTTGGATAAGCTATATGATAATAACGTTAATGACCCTTAAATGTATTATCTACAAGATGCCCACTATTTATGAACTCTATTCTGTGATGTAGATAAATTTCACTAAACAATTGTTTGATATCAAAAGCCATGTTTGTCTAACATTTAAATTGTGTTTGGGCAGGTGGTCTGCTCCTAAAACAGATAAGACAAGTTCTTTTGAAAAAAGCTACCATTTTCACCTCTATGAAAAGAATATTTTCTAAACTAGAAAGGCAACATTTGCAAGGAAATTCAGTTCATTTTAGTCCATATCCTGTCGCTTCATATTTTTTTCTGAAAAAAAACTAAGAACCTTCAAATCAAATTGCTGTGGCCTAAGGTTGCGTAATATATTATTATCATACTAGTAATGCATTGTATGCCATGTTGAAATGAAGGCAGACGTGGCAAATATAAGTTACAACAAGGTTTGCCTAAGATGACCCAAGGTTACCCAAGAACGGAATGAACCAACCATGAAACCATGGAACGAACGATATTTCTCGTGACAACACAATTTCACCTCATGACGAAAATGGTAAAAAGGGCTTCCAGTTTTTCCATGTTAAATTTCCCACTTGTTCAGGTGCAGCACTTTGCACAATATCAAAATGTGCTTCACTGATTTTACCATCAATCGTCAACAATTTTGACTGCAAAAATGTGGCTGCTGGTTGGGTAAGACAGTGGGTTTACAGTGGGTTGCAACAGTGAGATGTAAACTTTGACAGGTCAGTTTCAGTTTCACTGGATTGAGGTGGTTGGCTGACCAGGTTTGACTGTGCCAATGGTATGTTGGAAAGGATACTTACAAGCTATGTTTTCAAGTTTTCTTCAGAAATATAACTTCAGGACCACTCCATTATGTCTTGTGTACTATGTAGTACATACAGGTAGCAATGCCAGCGTTCAATGAGTTCTTCCACAGTATATGTAGAATGTCTGCAAATCTTAGCTTGTTGGGGGCAGTGGAATACATTTTGTATTTGGTGGTTGCGTATTGGGTCAATAACATCAATTTAAACATTGTGTGTACCGGCGTTTCTTTCACGTCATGCCATTTCTCTCATTTCCAGGGGAGGGAATTTCAACTTGTTACTCCGGGAAGGAGGATGACCTCCTTCTGGGAGTATTGGGAATGCATTTGTTTACGCGTTCGCAGCTATAACTCACGATCCCGTTGTCGCACTGGTGTGTAACTTGGCATATCGTTTGCCTGGTTCGGCGTGGTGATGCACAATAGCTTTGTTACACCATAACTACTTTAAACGTCAATCCAATATCGTAATTGCACCCCTATAATTAATGCTATGTCCCACTGCCCTGCCATAGGGACCATGTTATAATCCGTTATGCATGACTGGAATACTTCAGGCAGATACGGGGTATAAATCTTCCTTACTTGCTGTGATCGTATAGTCACTGTTACATTGAAAAATAGACAACGTGCATCACCACACGCAACCTAGCAAACGATATACCAAGTTACATACCAATGCGGCGACGGGAATTGTGAGTTTTCGCTGCGAACATGTGCCGAGTGAGCTTCAGTCTGTGTATTAAGTATGCCGTGTCCCTCGCAACTCGCATACAGTATGTGCGCACGGGACGGACGATGCATTTTTACGCACAGTGTGAAAATGACAAATCTCTGGACCTTCAAACTTACCACACTTGTAGTTTATAATACGGAGGCTGTGACAATGTAAAAAGTTTACGCAGGGGATGAAAGATTGTTGAGAAATATATCTCAGAAAAGTGCGCGCGCCAGTGTCACTTCCGGGTGGTTAGATCCGGTGACCTTTGACCTTCGTGAAATGTTACGATAATTATAGCCTTTTTTATTGCAAATAGCTAGATAGCTATAGATCAGGCCGGCCTGCAATAAATTGTGGAAAGAGGATTTACTGCATATTTGTGATTTCTGATACATCTTAGTTGTAAGGCTGAATGGTTTGTTGATAATTGAAAAGGGGCCATCTAGATCTAACTTTGTGACTTTTCCCGGAATTTCTAGATCCCATCTGTGCCATGCTGTACAAACATACTTTTCAGCAGGTTGACCACTCCTGTATTGAAAGAAAAAGATAAACAAACGCTTTTTCTTTACTTGCTCTAAAACACTACTTGGACTGAGCAGAGATGCAATTTGTGTGGGTCAATACTTGTACATACTATAAATACTTCACGGAGAATTGTGTCCTACGGACTCTTGTTAGATTTGGAAGATACCGTCTTGACAGTGACATTGCCTATCATGTATTACACAAATCAGTACACTACATGTTGTGTACATGTATGACTGTCGATTCGGTTATGTTCAAATGTAGGACAAATCAGTGTATTGCTGGGAAGTTAGGTGTATCTAATATATATTTTGTAGGAACAATATCTACCATATGCTTGTTGTCAAAAGATGCATGAAATATTGCATGTGTGCTCCTATAAGTTTGTAATCTACTTTTCCCTTTGATTATAGCTAATATTAGCAACTTGAAGTTGAACACAAAAGGTTCAAGAAGAGACAATTTTACATGTACAAGTCATGAATATATAATTAACATGTATGGTCTACAGTAACTGTTATATGAAAGCTATCATCATCATACAAAACTGTAAACCATACCTATCTATAATTGATATGTACAAACTTTCCTTACAGAAGCTTCAATGTTGTTGATATTACATGTACATGTGTAGCTATAGCCAATGACAAAATGGGAAAAGTGGAATTACAGACCTATAGTACAATCTAAGGGTGAGTTTGGAAGTAAGATTGAATTTTTCATTAAATATTAAGCTCAAAGTGAGCACATTAGAGAATAAAACATTTAGAACACACTGATAAGTAATGAAAATAAAGTTTTAGCATCTGTTAATAAACAAATAATTTCTGTACAGTAAATCAAACAATGAAGACATTTGAAATAAATAAAATCACATTTGATTTTCAAAAGTAATGATTTTCTGAATGATTGGTTTCTTATGATTGGTTTCATTTTTTCAGGTTAAGCTACAACCAAATTTCTCTGTGTTGGACCAAGAAAAAAGCTCAGCTCTAGATTTCTTTACCAAAATTGAAAAGCAAAAATTGCAAACTTAAGCAGGAATCAATAGTGAGCAAAGCTATATTAAAGTGAAAAACATAATAACTGTTCATCACAAACCATTGTACACATAGATACAGAACACTTGGTCAGCATACACCATGCGCACCACAGGACAGTTTAGAAATGTTGCATGCCATGCATTCTACGTTCTTCCTTGGCCCAACTCAGAGAAACGTTTTACTAATCCTTTAAGAAATCTTTTCAAACCACAAACCTAGATTGTTGCCTTTCTCTTTGTTGGCACCGAGCAGTTTCTTGCTGGGCTCTAATCAGGCACCAGAAGGTTAGTAATATGTGGAAAACTACAAAGAAAGTGTTATCATGAAACAAACTTTGCAGATGTTAGTGTGTTGTTATATATTTAAATTACATCACAAAAAGGGTAAAGATGTAGGATTTATAACAGAGAGAAACTACATCACAAAAGCTAAGCAGAGGGAGCTTTAAATTCTTTATATCAGACTGGTCATAGCCTGGGTGCTATCCTACATGTATTCCCTGGGCTCCCCCCCCCTCCCCCCTGGATAGGGGGGGAGTATGGGGAGCCGGGGCAGGGCAAACTAGCACCCAGATTCAACTGTCTGAAAATAAACACTCACATGTAATACAACTAATTTAAAAATGGTTTCAATGCTTTGGAAAAATGTTTCAATGAATATGAACCTAGATGTAATATTAGATAACATAAACATAAGGTGAGTGAGTGACACATAAGGTCAATTTTGTTCTATGTTAGTTGTACAATAAGCTCGTTTATACATAGAAGCTAGTTGCAGATTTTGAGGATCTATTATTTGGCTTAAATCTAGAAATGCCATACTTACAACGTACATGTAGCACCATTGTAAGTGATTGTGGATTTTCAATTCTATGAGAAAGAATTTGATCTGTGACAGTTGCAGGCAAATGATTAAGTGGGGACTACATTCTCACTACATTCTTACTACCGTAACATTGACTGAAAGATAAAGAACAAAAACCTAGCGATTTTACACAAGCTACATGTTGTACATGTATATCATTCAGAATGATAATTGTACAATCTAATAGCAGTCTATCTGGTATTCAGATGAAGTTTCATTTACAAAATCAGCAGAACTTTTTCTATGGTATAATCATGATAGAAAAGACCATTCAGATCTAGACTTGCCATCTCACTGATGAATCAAAGGCCTTTCATTGAAACTGTATTTTCTCACAATAATTTTCAATGTCACAGTGGATGTTTGTTGTGCTGCATGACTTGTGTTCTAATAATACTACACTGTATTGTAGCATGCGTGGAATCCTTACCTTTGCTGTACAGAATGGGGATGTGGTCTGTGGACAGTTTGCTCTTGCTGGCAATACCAATCAGCAGTGGGCTCCCTCTCCTATCATCAGAAAGACAATGATCATTGACAAGTACTTTATTCAAAATTTTGTATCATTGAATCGTATTAAGGCCACACAATCTTAATTCTATGGATGACATCCGCATGCACATTGATTTTTATTTGTTCTTAAAAAAAACAAATCACCTCCTCTAAGGCTCCACTGAACTCCGGAACTTTCTGACTCATATTGCCGCAAAAGGCCAGCATGCATTGTACCAGCTTGTGGTAAAACTCATTATGTACTACCACAAAATATGTCAGCATCAAAGTTCACAAGAAAACTGGTAGCATAATTGTGGATTGGTATGCCATCGACGTTGGCGAGGGGACGTTACGCTTTCCGAGTTGTATGAGAGACAATTTCAAAGACGTCCTATCTAGAGCGAGTACAAATGTTCATTTCTTTTGCAACAACGAGAGGAATGGGAAAGGAGCTGAGGCATTGGTATAGAGGTCTCACAGCTTGATTTGTAAGTGTGTACTATTCAATGCCATGTACCGGTATGTTGAAACTGCCCTTATGAGTATTCTCATCACAGTCATATATCATCCATAGTCCTTGGAGCCAAATACCTTCTAATAGTGTACCAGTCAATATATCAGACATAGTCTGCTAAGATGAACAAGACAACCTTCATGATCATGTACCTCCTACAAATCTGACCTGTTGTTTGTTTGATATATTGCGATATGTGGTTCAACTCATAACGCCAACTATGTAGTCCTGTGGTTTAGCAGCATTTTTGTTTTTGCTAGATATTTACCTCTCACATTAGTTTTGGGGTCTTCAGAGGATGTCATCCATAAAATTAAGATGTTGTGGCCTGACTGGCAGGGAAGAAAAAGTCAGTCAGGTCTATATTGTTAGAATCTCAGTTCACATCAAGTGTTATATAGCCAGGATCTGCCCTTTGAGACTTTATTATATTGCCACACTGGTCTGCTCTGGCTAAATTTGGGGAACCTTACAAGCTTGTTAATTCTCTCAAGTTTAGTATGAATCGGCCTAAATAACATTGATAACTGTAGCTTGGCTGGCCATTATTTACTGATAGCAAGAGAATACTAAAGCCCAACTACCTTGAAGCAACAGCCTGTCCAGGAAACTTGGTACTCTTGAAGACAACGGCAAAGGCACCTTCCTAAAGAGGAATTAAAGTACACCATCAGTCGACACAAATATGACGCAACTACAGGAAAAGCATTACAACTTCAGAATCTGTTCCACTGTCATGATGGTTCAAAGGATAGTTATTTTTTAGTTAAGAAGTCAGGCTTTCTACCAGGAGTCGACGTGCTTCATCTGGTAAATAATAAAGACTGACCAACTGCTGGACAGTCCCCTCTACCAGCTCCCTGAAGGAGATGTTGGCATTCTCTCTTGTGTCGTACATGTACTTCACCAGCTTAGCAATCACTTCTGTGTCGGTGTCTGACTCAAACTCAAAGCCTTTCCCAACCTGCAAGATGAAAGTAGAATACATGTATATCATATAGAATTATATGCTACTTTGCTGACTTCATGCATGATAATGTTAACCTCTCCTGATTACCCATAGCTGAACACGCCATAAACACTGCTGAAGACCTCGTTCCCACAAACACGAGGTGACGTCGCGTGGCGTAATGGTTACAACATTCAGCTGTCTGGACATGCGCCCTGATGTTGTGGCCTTGGGAAAGGCACTTTACACAAATTCCCTCACTTCACTCAGGTGTAAATGAGTACCTAGCTTCGGTCAGGGACGTCCCTTGGATAGGACATTAAATGGGGGTCCCGTGTTTGGGGAGAGCCACACCCCACGGTCGTTAAAGAACCCACCACACCATTCAAAAAAGAGTTGGGGCATGCCCCAGTGTGCGATGGTCCAAACGTTAGGGGAAAAGTTTCAAACCTCTTTAACTAGAGAATATTTTGTTTCTCATTTTATGACCTTTCAAATTTTGAAAAATTGAGCTCATAATTCTAGTTTTAGTGGTTCTACATGTTACATACTAGAGCTTACAAGTCAGAGTAGATTGAAGTCTATCTTTTATAGGATTTCATCAAACATTCTGTTGGCTTATAGAATAGATTTGACACACATGATCATTAGACACCATTATATTAAACAGTGTAATGTAAGCTGTTTTGTACTGATTTTTAGTTTTAACAGTAACTTATAGTTTACAGTTCTGGAATTTCTCATACTTACCAGGAACTTCTTGATGTCCTTGTAGTTGGTGATGATACCATTATGAACAACAACAAACTCTGTAAAACAGTACAAAAGTGGTGAGTGATTTTTGGCATTTTGTGCAGTGTATTTTGATACCCATAATTGATGGTATACTGTTACAGCAGACAGTTAGGAATAACATGACATTTTATGTTGCACGATTTTAGCAATATGTGCACAGAAATGCCCCATAGCACAAAGTTATACAACTTATAGGCCAAGTTCAAGAAACTAGACTAGTTACTCCGGGGAGGAGGTGTGACCTCCTTCTGGGAGTATTGGGAATGTATTTGTTTGCGCGTTCGCAGCTATAACTCACTATCCCGTCGTCGCATTGGTGTGTAACTTGGCATACCGTTTGCCTGGTTCGGCGTGGTGATGCACAATAGCTTTGTTACACCATAACTACTTTAAACGTCAATCCAATATCGTAATTGCACCCCTATGATTAATGCTATGTCCCACTGCCCTGCCATAGGGACCATGTTATAATCCGTTATGCATGACTGGAATACTTCAGGCAGATACGGGGTACAAATCTTCCTTACTTGCTGTGATCGTATAGTCACTGTTACATTGAAAAATAGACAACGTGCATCACCACACGCAACCTAGCAAACGATATACCAAGTTACATACCAATGCGGCAACGGGAATTGTGAGTTTTAGCTGCGAACATGTGTAGAGTGACCTCCAGTCTGTGTATTAAGTATGCCTTGTCCACTCGCAACTCGCTTACAGTATGTGCGCACGGGAAGGACGATGCACTTTTACGCACAGTGTGAAAATGGGAAATCTCTGGACCTTCAAACTTACCACACTTGTAGTTTATAATCCGGAGGCTGTGACAATGTAAAAAGTTTACGCAGGGGATGAAAGATTGTTGAGAAATATCTCTCAGAAAAGTGCGCGCGCCAGTGTCACTTCCGGGTGGTTAGATCCGGTGACCTTTGACCTTCGTGAAATGTTACGATAATATAAATTAGCCTTTTTTATTGCAAATAGCTTGATAGCTATAGATCAGGCCGGCCTGCAATAAATTGTGGAAAGAGGATTTACTGCATATTTGTGATTTCTGATACATCTTAGTTGTAAGGCTGAATGGTTCGTTGATAATTGAAAAGGGGCCATCTAGATCTAACTTTGTGACTTTTCCCGGAATTTCTAGATCCCATCTATGTCATGCTGTAAAAACATACTTTTCAGCAGGTTGACCACTCCTGTATTGAAAGAAAAAGATAAACAAACACTTTTTCTTTACTTGCTCTAAAACACTACTTGGACTGTGCAGAGATGCAAAGTTTGTGTGGGTCAATACTTGTACATACTATAAATACTTCACGGAGAATTGTGTCCTACGGACTCTTGTTAATATTGCGTTTGTCAGTGCTTACCATTGTTTGCATCTGAGCGTTGGGGATGACTGTTGACATTGTTGGGTACACCATGGGTAGCCCAGCGGGTGTGTGCAATGCCCAAGTGGGTATCAAACTCAATGTCAAAGTTCAGATCCTCCCTGCCTGCATTGAACACACAGCATATTTGTTCTGCCATTAATAATATCACAAATACATTGAAGGTTAGACATCCAGGTAATAAGTACCAGTTACATGTACTCATTTCAAAACATAAAATTTGGAACGCTTCCAGCTTAAGTAACTGTTACCATGAATATCAAAATCTTAATCTATGGAAGGATGCCTACTAATACACACGTACGTACTGTAAAATTTAAGTTTGCTTGGTTTTTATTTCGCGCTAAGGCGAAAATGGAGTTTTTTATCAATTCATCAGGCACTAATACAGATCTCCATGTCATATGATCACTTTCATAATATGTATAACTTAGTATTATGCATAATTGACTACATCAATGTTACATCTTGTTCTGACCAAATTCCAGGTGTTTTAGGCAATTAAGATCACAAATGGTCTAGCATGTCGTCAGCGTGATGAGCATCGAGTACCACCCACAGTACACCGAACCATCGTAGGACAAAAGACGACAGCCAGCACATAAAAAATGTATACTAGTAATTACCTTGAATCTCTTCCTGCAGATTGATAACCTTTCCTCTCTTCTTGATCAAGATTGTTGACTGCTCGCTTTTCTCAATGTCATTTCCACCATCCACACCAATCCCTGTTAGATTGTATAGTTAGCATCAGTTTCACAATCACATACTTAACTGCAGTAGTTTAGAGACTGGTGACAAGCAGGAGGAGGATGTGATGACAGCACGTGGCTTGTGTACTCAATATTAAACAACCTTTATCAGAACTGAGGCTCCTTTACATAATTATTTCTTAGATGAAGAGTTAATGTAACCTTGGCTTTCATATTAATGTGTTTTGTTGAGTCAAGTTTCATATTACCCTCGTACACAAACCATGTGCTACCAGCAGAAGGAAAAATACTGAATTGAGCGTTTGACTTAAGTAGGGTAATCTGGGCACTATTTTTATGTGACCCGCTCGCCTAAGCAGGTCTGGTGCTTGTTGCATTAATTTCCCATTATGATAAGTTTGGTATCATGGGAAAGAAAGTCACACCAGCTTTCCAATGATATATAAATCATTGCAATTTAGCAAGAAACAACGGAGATATGATCGACCAAAGTTAAGTTTCCAAACTTCTTGTGCCAAGTTTATTATAAATGATAATAATAATAATCACATCAATAATCACATCAACAATCATAGGGCTTACCCCGGTACCTTCTTTGAGATCATGCCGTCTCAAAGCCACATTTTGTCAAATTTATCAGTGGGGTGGGGCCGCCGGACTACTCTCACCTCTCAAATAGAAGTACCCCCTAGAATAGAAGTACCCCCCGGACAAATCTTCAAAATCTAATACTGTAAAAGTAGTATCCGCTTAACTGCACCACCCATTTGTCAACGTTTTTGGTGCAATTATCTGGTTGGTGCAATTATGCGAAATGCCCAGCTGGACCGCACCACCATGGGCGAGGGGGTGTATTGTTAGTCAGAAACACTAGCACAAAGAAAACAGACGAAATTAGTCAGTTATTAACTTTATTTATTGACCCTTTGCTGATTGCTGAAAATAAAGAAATGACTACGAACCTGTTTTGATTTTGCATTCTTTCATTTTTCCATGCAATCTACCGCATTACAACACACGTAATGTTACAGGGGAGGCATTCTGAAACATTGTCATGCCACTGATGGGATAACAGTTTCTGTGTTACATTTAATACGTAGAGTGCAGTTGTCGATTTACGTAAATCATGAACCGCCATGAAAGTAGGTATTGAAACTAAAACTTGGGTTACTGATTACGGGTGACCCGCCCGGGACCTCCCATACGATTCCTATCAACGTAACTGTCAATGGAGACCGCCTTCTTTTGTTACTCAAAATAGTTTTAAACATATTGGCGGTATTGCGCCTTTACACCGCCAGGTATCGGCTCATTTGTACCGCCTTTGCCGATTTTAGCGCACCTTTTCAGTTAACTTGTCGAGGATTTTTGAAAAAAATTGGTGCAGTTATCCAGCATTGGTGACCATGCGCGGTGCAGATATGCGGAGTCATTAACAATGCAGTGAATGGGAACCGGTTTTGGATATTGGGATTCGGTGCAATTAAATGGAAGGTGCGTTTATCCGAGGTGCAATTAAGTGGCTTCGTCTGTATAAGTACCCCCTGAAATATTAAGTACCCCCCGGAAAATTTCAAAATTGACAGTCAAGGTAAACTGTGTCCATACAACTGTCCGAGGAAAATAAGATAATAAACAGGTAGGTTTATATTTCAATTTCGATCACTATCAATTCTATCACTATCGGAATCTGAACAACTATGTCGCATACTTACACACGCAAAACGACTAAAACATTTTTATTACTGTAAATGCCGAAATTTCGCAGGGTAGGGAGAAAATGGAGCGTTCGCCATGGTTTTGAGTTCAAGTTTCGAACAATGGTACAGTCACACAATGGAACAGCTTTTTGCAGTGGTTTTAAGTTAGTGGTAAAGAGATCCCCGCGAAAACGCAAACATGAAACCACCGCAAACATTTCTGCATTTACAGTATAATCGCCCCAAAAGTTTGACAACATGCCCCACGTTCCAGACCGCATTCAAACCATGTACACATCATAATGTAATATGATGCGGAAATTGCATAAATAAGTCATATTCCACATCCCAATTTTCTGCCTGGAAGCGAAATCGGTTGCCACATCGGTTTTGTGAAGCATGAAGCTAGAACGTAGATATCTACCTGTCGAAGTTCGTCAAATAGATATGTCCCATTCCTTTTACTTTGAGGTAGAATCTGCAGGATTTTTCACGACTACCGGTGCCGACGTATGGAAAACCCTGACAAACTCAGACATGTAGAGGCTCTAAACTATAACACGACATGAACGCGTCGGTAACAATTTGTGCACGTGTGCAGTTTGCCAGAGTTCTTAACTATAAAGCGAGCGTCACTGTACTGTATATCAAGGTTTTCTAAGATCATTTCAACTATACTATAAACCCACCTGCAGAGTCATAGCCCCTATACTCCAGTCTCTGAAGCCCCTTGATCAGCTTGTCCAAAATTTCCTTCCGCTTTTTGGGCACACAGAAGTTCAGGTATGCAAAAATTCCTGGTGGGAGAAAATTAGGAATAGATAACACTGGTCAGTTCACATTTAGAAAAACATTGCAATCTGGAATCTTCAGAAGTGTTAAATTCTTAAGTTGTCACTTGAGTCCCAAAATACCCAACAATGCACCTAAATGGTCTGCTACACCACAACGTCCAGTGAAATCACCTCAAGTGGTAATGCACATCGGGGATGGCGGTTTCCTACCCAGTGTTATTTTGAAAGTATTAGGTAAATTAGCGCAAAGGACAATGGGAGAAACCGTGTCGGGAGCATGTGAGCCAAAACATGTAGCGCGGCGGGTCCCCAACATAAATACCGTAGCCTATAGCCCGTGGTAGAGGTTATTAGAAGAGGTTAATAGAATTGAAATTTGACCATAATCAGTTTGCACAGAATCCTTCTTAAATGTCACACATTGTCGACTGATGATTGTAGACTTCTAAATGTATCTATTCTTGTTTGCACTTATAGCCTACCACTTGAAGGCATTCATAAGATGACAGGCAAATTAACATAGAAAAATTGATTTCTTGGAAAAGGTAACTAAAAGCAGTCTCATACAAACATCATACTTTGTAACATTGACATTCTGTGGAAACATTCAGCAGGATACTGCATCAACTTGTTAATTGGGTGGAAATAGAATTCTAACTCATAACTAGTAAGTCTTTAAATGAGGCTGATTCACACTAATACTTTTTTTACTACTAAGTAAGTGAAAATACCTTAGGCCTAGGGAAAAAAATGTTGTGTTTCTGTTACGGTCCTGAAAAAATTAGGGTCGGTAGGTAGGGATTCACTTTTTTTTTCTACTGCTGACATCAAATGCACTGACTGTTGGCCTCACAGTGCTTGGGCCAGCCTCCTAACCATTGCACTCAATTCTCATGTGGTTAAACATGCGCTGCCCAGAGGGGGGTGAACAAAATTTAATAAAAACACCCCCTGGGATAAAATTACCAATTGGAAAAGTGGCAGGTGAATTATTAAGAATATACATGACAGTTTTTGTATAATAATCACTAAATACAATAATCTATGTCATTGTCCAGTTGCTTTCTCACTGTCACAAGTCACAACATTTTAACAACTTTCTTTGTTTATTCTATAATAATTCTTCCAAAGTTAGGAATTTTTTTTAAATCCCAGCTTAGTAAAGGGACTCATTCACCACTTGTGCAATTTTCAATGTTGCCAACGAAAAAAAAACAGCGCTAGCAATACTTCGCCCCATAGAAATGCACAGCAACTCAAACACTGCC